>NC_092069.1:25672500-25920000 GCF_039877785.1 Chaetodon trifascialis
GGAGGACACAGAGGACAAACAGGAGGAGGGGGACGCAGAGGACAAACAGGAGGAGGGGGACGCAGAGGACGAACAGGAGGAGGACGCAGAGTTTTAATGATTGTTATGTCGAATGACTGGTGAAGGCGACGCCTCAGCTGAGTCTGAAACAATTCATCAGTAATGACACGTTTCTACAGGTGTGACCAGGTTTTAGCTTCTGGGCCGGCGTCCAATCATGACCTGAGCTGCTTTAAACTGACCTCAGCACAACATTCACTTCAGGTGTTATCTCAGGTATGTAAAGCTGACATGAACACTCAATTAACTGACAGAAAATGACACAGCAACAGTTGATAAACTCATTTTTCAGAATAAATGTTGAACTTTACCCATTTTCATCGCTCCAGCTGTGAAGATTTGCTGCTTTTCTTTGTCTTATACAACAGTAAACTGAAGAAAACTGGACATTTGAGGATGTCGTTTGTGGTTTTGCTGGATATTTTCAGCGTTTTCTGACATTTCATTGACCAAATGGTCGATGGATTAATCGTGAAAACAACAGACAGATTAATCAGTGATGAAAGTGACAGTTGCAGCTCTACAGATATAAGACATAGTTTAACATATCAGGGTTTTTGGGGATGCACAGTCGTTTAAACTGCAGCTTTGTTTGGCGTGGGACTGGCTAACGTCTGAAACAGCGGGCTCGATTCTGCCGTCAGGAGGCTCATTTAGGCGCTGTGAGACACACGATGAGCACTTATCAAGCAGAACACTGAGGCTCCAACACAAACTGGACCTCTGCAGTCTGACAGGAGGCATCAGAAAAGCCGTCCTGGATATAAGGGCTGTCTCTCACTGAGGATGTTTTTAATATAATCTCTATAAAGCCATATTTTCATACCTTAATAACATGTTTGTTCTCATCTACTGTGACAGCAACAAGACGACGGGAGGAGTGGAGCTAATTGAGAGAGGAAGTCTGAGAAAAAAGGCTGAAATGAAATCATTTTTAGCAGCTGCGATGGCAGAAGAAAAGAGGAAAACTTCATGCTGACTGTCAGCTGAGTGTTTAATGCTGAACAGGAGAGAGAGGCTGAGAGCAGGCAGCTCCTCAGTGATTACAGGAAGGTGCTGATGGGCTGCGCAGACATACGTTAACTGTAAATCATTAAAAACAAACCACCTGCATCTCCGCATGAGCCACGCACTTTTCCTTCCCTTAGCAACAGCTTTACCTGGCCAAGTCCTTAGCAACCAGAGCTGCTGATCTCACCGTGCGCACCGCGAGCCGCTGCAGCGATTTCATCAGATTCAGATCCAACGTGAGCCAGGTGGAATGAAAGGGAGGAAGCACGGCAGAGACGGCGAAAAACTCACTCACTGTTCATTAATCACTGCTGGAGGTTTGGCTCAGCGCTGTGAGGCAAAGACGACAGAATACCAAAGATAAGATAAGATAAGATAAGGTAAGGTAAGGTAAGGTAAGGTAAGGTAAGGTAAGGTAAGGTAAGGTAAGGTAAGGTAAGGTAAGGTAAGATAAGATAAGATAAGATAAGATAAGATAAGATAAGATAAGATAAGATAAGATAAGATAAGATAAGATAAGATAAGATAAGATAAGATAAGATAAGATAAGATAAGATAAGATAAGATAAGAGTCCATTGTTCTCTCATGAGCATAATCCATTATGAATACAGGTGTGCTCACACACCTTCACCTGAGGAGGAAAACGGTGGTCCGGTGTGTGTGTGTGTGTGTGTGTGTGTGTGTGTGTGTGTGTGTGTGAGTGTGTGTGTGTGTGTGTGTGTGTGTGAGTGTGTGTGTGTGTGTGTGTGTGTGTGTGTGTGTGTGTGTGTGTGTGTGTGTGTGTGTGTGTGTGCGTGAGACACAGTCTAAAGAAAGCACGGTTTAAATAAAAGACAGTTTTTACATGGATGGATGTTTATTTTCTTGCACAGACAGACAAAGTGAGGCGGTGCAGGGCTGAAAGCTCGCCCCCCTCCTGCTGACCCCCTCCTGCTGACCCCCTCCTCCTGACCCCCCTCCTGCTGACCCCCCTCCTGCTAACCCCCCTCCTCCTGACCCCCCTCCTGCTGACCCCCCTCCTGCTGACCCCCTCCTCCTGACCCCCCTCCTGCTGACCCCCCTCCTGCTGACCCCCTCCTCCTGACCCCCCTCCTGCTGACCCCCTCCTCCTGACCCCCCTCCTGCTGACCCCCCCTCCTCCTGACCCCCCTCCTGCTGACCCCCCCTCCTGCTGACCCCCCTCCTGCTGACCCCCTCTCCCTCAGCGGCTTCAAACCCGCCGCAGCCACCTGGACACTTGACTTATCAACTGCCAGCATAAATTGCCCATGTTAATGATGGCGGGCAGATGAATGCATGTGTACAATGTGAGCGTCTCGTGGGCAAGGCAACAGTTGTTCTGCTGATAATGAGAGGATGAAGACTCATCATCAGATGCAGACGTGTCCTGAGCCGTGAGGAGCTGCAGGAGGAGGCGATCTGAACAAGAAACGAAGGTTTAAAAACTCCAGAAAGGCTTCATGAGCAGCACGTCATGCCGTGGTTCGATGCCACTGCTCCTGCAGAGACGCAGTCACACTCAAAAAGCCAAATCTGGGCTAATCAGGACTCGAATCTGTGTCACAAACATCAGCTCAGCATTTTTGTGACAGCTGACCCCGATAAGAAGTGACGAAAAGCAGCGCACGCCGTCCACGGGCTGTCACAACTCCCCGAGTAACGGATGGATGACGCTGCCAGCACCGAGCGCCCACAGAGAGCGTGAGTGAGGGGATCTCGTCTCCACAGTCCCTCCTCTGCGCCCCCGAGGGCCCCTTCCTCTCCGAACGCCCGACAGCGACTCAGGCAGCGGGACTCGCCTGGAACGAGCTCCCCGGAGAGCCGCAGCTTCTCGCCAATTAGCCGAGCGAATGTGGACACCGGCGGTCGGTGGAGGCGGCGGCTGAGTGCGACTCAGTGGTGGGGTTAAAAACGACAGCGAGGACTGATTCGATTGGGTGGGTGGAGACGGACACATTAGCGCCGTGGCCCCCGTCGCCGGGCTGATTATTCACCCACAAGCGAAAACACGGCTGCTGTTATTCTGCCCGACTGCTCGCAGGGACGAAGCGTTTGATGTCACACCACCAGCGTCAGGAACAGAAGCCATCCTCCCACCCAGAAAACATGGATCAACAAACTCTTTCTAGTCCTCTCGCTAAACCTTTGGAGGCACCGCACTGAGACACTGGTGAGGAATTAAAATCTATTGTACAGACACAGATTCTGAGGAAACGGTCCCACTTTGAACACGAGCCACAAGAAGCTCCATGTCCTCACATGACATGTCCGAGCAGCTCCTGCTCTGGTGTGTGGAGGCGCTCTGGTAGCGTAAAGATAAATTCCTCCTGAGGAAGATTAATAAAGGAATAATTCTTCTTCCAGAGCCCAGCCTCAACGTATTTATCATAAACAGGTTATCAATAAGGTCCGATCGGTCATGATCGGCCTGTTTGACCTTCAAAGTGTCGCCGCGTTCTGCAGCCATGAACGCGTTTGATGTATAACGCAGACATCACGCCGCCTACTGCTCATTGTTCCACTTTTCTTTGCATGTTTTGTGTTCTGAATGCTCATATTTCACCTTGTTTTCATGTTTTCGACCGTGGATTCACGTTAAAACGCCATCAGGGCTGCATTCAACCGCAGGTCTGCTGAAGGTGTGATGACTGAAACATGGATTCTGAGCTGATGTGTGAGGGAACATATTCTTCAGGTGCATGCAGGTGTGTGTGCACACAGGTGACAGTGTCTTTGTCTTTTTTCTGAGGATGTTCAGGTCGTCTTTTCTCTTCACCGCACATTTATCCATTAATTTACCATTTCATACTTGAAGCACGGCGGCAAAACGCTCCCTCATGAACATCGTGCGCACCAGAGCTTTGCAGTAACGAAATGTCAGCGTCCATGCAGTGAATGTGGAAATAAATGTCGTGTCAGCTTACAGGCGGGACCAGACAGAAGCCGTCAATATTTCTCAATGCAAGCAGTGACACTATCTAAAGCTCACTGTGCTCCATTTATAAACTGACTGCAGATGAAATGAATATTAATGTAGAAGTCGTCCGTGGTGACAGCAGAGCTCAGAGGCCAGAGACGCACTGAGGAGGTTGGTTTACCTGTCTCACGTCCCGTCCTGCGTCCCCGTCAGTCGTCATGTGGACTGCAGCACGATGGGCCGAGCTTTAAGTGTGTTTTTCTCGTCTTTCAGTGTTTATCGTGACCTCGTGCTAACAGCTGCTGCAGATACAACAACAGATGTAAATCCGTCATTTACTGCAGAGGTCTGTTTTTCCCATAATGCCCCGCTCCCTGGTGACACGATGGCACGCTCCTCTGATCCCGCTGGAATCGCACCGTAGTGCCATGTGGAGTCCTTGCAGCACACGGGCCGTTTAATGGGATGTTCGATGCCCGGAGAGACCCCGTTTAAATGGACGGTGGTTATTCATACGTGCGTCGGTTTTCATGGACTCAGCTGGATGTTTAGTTTGTGGACACGAGGATGGACTCACAGCGAACATCCTGACGCTCGTGGCGGTGACGCTGAAGGCGCTGCAGCCTGCATCTCCCCATCAGCAGGAAAACAAATTGCCCGTGGGCGGCTGCGGACCCTCGCCTTTCTTATCTCGCTCTGCAGCACTCCAGACGTCGGCCCAGTCAGAGGCATCTCAGGCTGCTGTGCTGATGCTGCTGTTACCAGTCAGACCATTATCCTGGAAAACTGGGCGGGTGGAGGCGCACAGCTGCTGTGACACCGCTGTCCACCGACGGCAGCATTAATGGTCCTCGCTGCATCGTAAGTGCTCCCACTATTAACATCTGAAGCACCCTTTAGTGCTTTCAGCCTCTACACAAATGTTGTTCCTGCCACAGATAAACGGTTACGGAGCAATATGCCAGAAAGACTTTTAATATTTCCAGTTTCAGACACGATCAATGATTCATGAGTTCTGCTCAATATGTTCACTGAAGAAAAAGCAATAAAGAAGTTAATGAGGCTCATTCTGTCCTCAACAAGAGGAACTCGATCTGCCGAAGAATCCCAACATGATCCGCCTGAGATTAATCACAAGTGCTAACGAGGTCATCAATTAAGATAACTGACGTAGTAATTATGCTGCTCTGTCTCGTCTTCACAACATATGGGCAGTTGTTTTGTAAAAATCTTTTTTCCCAAGATGAATGTACAAACGAATGCGGCGAGGCTGCAATGAAGTGACAAACGACACGAGCACTGCGAGGAAAGAACAAAGCCCTGAAAAATCACAGGAAGCTGAATTCTTTCTTTCAAGATCGGCAAACAAAACGGACCCCAAACGGCTCCCGTCCTGAAACACAGCGGATCATCCAACCAGCAGACGAGGGACGGCTCGGCACCTAAAGAGCGCTGAAATCCAGCTGCCTCTGCGTCACGTGACCGTCTCTGCGCCGACACTGAACCCAAACAGGACGAAATCTCATTTTCCTTCAACAACATCGAGCTGCCGCCTTCTCCTGCAGAGACCTGAGCTGCTTTCAACACGGCACGTTAGCTTCAACACGCTCCGTCTTCACAAAGTCACGCTCAGATCCATTTCCAGACGTGTTATCATCCATCATATAAGCACTTATCCCTCAGAGGGGGGCCGGGGCCAATCCCAGCTCAAACTGGGCGAGAACTGGAGTCCACTCTGCGCAGGTCAGCAGTTCATCACAGAGCCAGACGTGTTAATGCTCAGATAATACATCCGCTGGTCGTCCACGTCCACGGCTTCCTAACAACTCTTGTTTTAACCTCTGAGGCTGTTAAAGGCTCCAGTTTCATTCGCACCACTGCAGCATCTTTTTTACGCTCATGAAGAGCAGCTCTGCATTTAGAAATCGGACAAGTTTTAAGTCCATTTGAATACTTCTAATGTTTTCCACATCAAGCAGGCCGGCCCTGACGCTCATTGCAGGATCTCGTCACGCAGCCGGGCTCGTCGTCTGTGGTCGGAGGCTCAGCTCCTCCTGCTCACTGCTGACGTAGTGCTCGCAGACCAGAACATACTGCTGTGTGAATAGAAGGCCAGGCTACGATCCCTCCTCATAACCGAGCATGAATAATGGATTAAGAAATTAATCAGCTCATCGTTTTGGCAGAACAAAAAAAAAGAGGGCGAGTGAGTTTTCCCAGAGCTCGGGCAGAAATCATCAATAGATAATTCAGGCTAAAGGGCTGATGGGTCATCTGTTCTTCCCTGCAAACAGAGCGACGATTCACCCGAGGTCTGAGAGAAACAGGAGGCGACATTGAGATAAAAGAAATTAGACAGGAGTCACAGTGACTGGACGATCTTCAGTTAATGTTTTTGGCACTCAGGATGTTGGAGCTCCATGATCTATAAGCAGAGTGCAGATAACTGACGCCATAACGGAAGAACCACGATGCCGACAGGGACGACGGAGCTGTTCACCGTGTGCACAGATGAGGCTGCTGCCAACGTCGGTCTGAAGAACATCATCATCATTTCACCAAAACCAGTGAACAGCCCAGAATCTGACTGCAGATCAGACTTTTACAAATACAATCAAATGTAAGATTAACAGGGATTTTATAGTTTTAAACACGGAGTATCGATACTTTTCAACCTTAACGTGAACCAAACACCATCTGTGACTGAAGGGACTCCATAATAAAAGAGTGACTGCAGGGGAAACAACATAATGACAATTTAATCATTTGAGCAGCTCTACCAGCAGCGAGGCTAAACATGAACACTGGAAGTAAGTTTGTTCTGAGATTGGTGCTGCAGCACAGATCAGGGAGTCAGAAAAATAATTCCAGGTTTATCGTCTACAGACCGTAACGATCTGCACGGAGGCCGTGAAGATACAGGTCAAAGTGTGGGAGAGATGGACTGATTCAGTTCATCTGAGCAAGATCTCTGCGGTCAGTTTTTACTGAAGGCAGAGAAACAAAACCTGTGCAGAGAGTTCACCTCAATCCACTGCAGGCTGAGGAGCTAACAGCTCAGCTAACGGCTCAGCTAACAGCTCAGCTAACGGCTCAGCTAACGGCTCAGCTAACAGCTCAGCTAACGGCTCAGCTAACACAGCTCAGCTAACAGCTCAGCTAACGCTGCTCAGGCTGCTTCCCTGATGAAAGACGCGGCTCTGCTACATGATGAAGTCGATCTGCTTCATCCTTCCTCGCCACGGTGGTCCAGGTAGCTGCGTGGTGCACATCTGCACACGGCTGGGAAATGCACACTAGAACCATCCCGAGCAACATTTGGCAGATGGAGCAAACTCCATCCGCTTGGTTTTAACTGGAGCTGAAAAACTCCATCTGCTTGTTTCTTCCACAGATTTCAGCCAAAAAATAAAAAATCCCCAATGATAAGACATTTTCAGCCATTTGGAATCAGGAAAGTTTTGGTTTAGTGTCCAGCCTTCAGAAAGTTTCACCAACCGAGCCTCAAACCATCTGTGTTTGCCACTGATCCATCAGCAGGTCCACAGGAGGTCTACAGGAGGCCTGCATCAGGTCTACAGCAGGTCTGTGGTAGGTCTGCGGTAGACCTGCAGCAGGTCTGTGGTAGGTCTGCGGTAGACCTGCAGCAGGTCTGTGGTAGGTCTGCGGTAGACCTGCAGCAGGTCTGTCGTAGGTCTGCGGTAGACCTGCAGCAGGTCTGTGGTAGGTCTGCGGTAGACCTGCAGCAGGTCTGTCGTAGGTCTGCGGTAGACCTGCAGCAGGTCTGTCGTAGGTCTGCGGTAGACCTGCAGCAGGTCTGTGGTAGGTCTGCTTTCAGCCTCCAGAATCAGGACCTTTTTAATGAAGCCTCACCTCCTGGCATTTACTTCACTGACTGAGATCCACTCTCACTGTTAGACCTCAGAGCTGCCGCTGAATGAGTTTGGTTCAGGACACTGTAGGCCTGGTGCATGATGGGAAATGAGAGGGTTATTACTTGTGAGTATTTACTGGAGCTGCCATAGTATTGCCTTGTTACTGTGGGAGAAGAATTGTTTTCCTCTGTTCACGTGTGTGTGCTCGCTCATCTGCACTTGTATGAGATATTATGTTTGTGTGTGTGTGTGTGTGTGTGTGTGTGTGTGTGTGTGTGTGTGTGTGTGTGTGTGTGTGTGTGTGTGTGTGCGTTTAGATATATTATTGTCCCCCAAGAGGAAACTCATTTTCGCAGCCTGTACATGGAGACATTAAAGAACCGTAATAAAAAATACACACTGGCATTCGTATACGTGCCTCTGCTGCTGCTCGTGTGTGTGTGTGTGTGTGTGTGTGTGTGTGTGTGTGTGTGTGTGTGTGTGTGTGTGTGTGTGTGTGTGTGTGTGTGTGTGTGTGTGTGTCCACCTGATGACATTGGACACTAATGAGAGCAGAGTGTGTTACAGCCTCGGGGAGCAGCCTGGGGAAATCAGTGGCTTTCAAACCACAGCCAGCACGCGCTGCACCCTCCTCCTCTTCCTCCTCCTCTTCCTCTCTTCCCTCCATTCTCTGCTCACTTTCCTTCTTTTCTCTCATCTTTGATTCTCTCTGAAATGTGTTCCTTCATCAAAGCTCCGTCTTTCTAACCTCTCCCGTCTCTGCATCCCTCTTTTTTCATCCTCCCATCTTGGTCATCACTTCCGCTCCTCCTTCCTCTCTGTCCTCCTTTCAATCCTCTGCTCCTTCGTCCTCGTCTCCTTGTCTCCTTCCCACACTTCACTCCTCTGTCCATCCTCCTCTTCCTCTCTCTCTCCATCTACAATGTAACTGGGAGCTAAAACTTCATGTTTTACTCAAGTAAAAGTAGAAAAACCACAGTGTAGAAATACTGTAAGTAAAGGATCTGCATCCAAAAGCTTCAAAGCACAAATACAGAATTAAAAGTACTCATAAATAACTCTTTCACACCATTTCTTTAAGTCTGCAGTCTTGATCAATAAAGTTTTATCCATACTAATACAGGCAGTACTTCATCGTTTATTCGCTGATAATATTTTCTATCATCAATCTGAATCTGCAAAGTAACTAAAGGAGTGAAAAATACAGTATTTCCCTCTGAAGTGTAGCACAGCAGAAGTAGAAAGCAGTGAAAATACTCAGGTAAAGTACAAGCATGCTACTTTAAAATTGTACTTCAGTGTACTTCGTTACTTTCCACCACTGCACTGCAGAAACATCGTATCTGAGAGTCACGAGAGCAAAGATCATGTTTCCTGAAGCAGAACAGATTATCTTTTATCATCATCATCATCATCATCATCATCAGGACGCTTCAGCTCGTCAGGCTCGGCTCTACGATGAAGACTGAACTGGAAACTGACTCAGCCTGGAGAAAACTGCTGACACAGCAGTTAACAGAGTGACACTCAGCATACAAACGTGCTGTTTAACATGTGAGGCCCACACACACACACACACACACACACACACACACACACACACACACACACACACACACACACACACACACACACACACACACACACACACACACACACACAGAGCAGGCTGAACATGGTGACTCTACACAACATCTTCGTCTTCCTCATCACTGCACGTTCTGAACTAAACGACGATGAACTGCGTGATCAGTGGCTCTAAAAGGGGTCTTTGGGGGTCCCAAAAGGTCCCTGGCAAAGAAGGGGGGTCATTTATTTCCTCTGTAACTCAGCTGCACGTGCACAGAGTGTGACTGTTCCTGCAGGTGAACATCTGAAGCAGAACTCTTACCTGATGGACCCTGAAACAAACTCTGAATCAGAAACAGCAGCTCAAGCAAACAAGCGGCACAAACTCCAGCCTGAACCGCCGTGACGTGATAAACATGGCTGTCCCTCTCATCTGTCTTCTTCTGTCTCTTTCCTGCTTTCTGTGTCTCAACGTGAGCTCTGCTGCCGCCAGAACTTCCTCTTGTTCTCAGCACAGGAGGAAAAAAGAAAACGTGGCGTTTGTCGCAGGAAAAGGAAAAGTTTGCAGAGAAGTGATTTTTAGAACGAAGCCTCGTCTTCATGCTGTGAACACAGACGAACCCCAAATCTGCCTGCTCCACCTCACCTCCACCTCACCTCCACTCCTCTCCTCCTCACCTCCGCTCCTTCTCTCACCTTTGTTCCAACTCTTTTCCCTTTGCCAGCTCGTCCTTCTCCCTCCACCCACTCTCCTTCTCTCCCTCCACACCACTGCCTCTCTCCCTCCACCCCTCTCTTCCTCCATCCCTCGCTCCCTCCATCCCTCCACCCCTCTCTCCCCTCCATCTACTCTCCATCCCTCTCTCCCTCCACCCTCCCCGCTCTATCCCTCCATCCCTCTCATCCTCCACCCCTCTCTCCCCCTTCTCTCCTTCCACCCCTCTCTCCTTCTCTCCCTCCACCCCCTCTCCCTCCATCCCTCTCATCCTCCACCCCTTTCTCCCTCCATCTCTCACTCCCTCCATCCCTCCACCCTTCTCTCCCTCCCCACTCTCTCCCTCCATCTAGCCTCCATCCCTTCCTCCCTCCACCCTCCCTCTCTCCCCCTTTCCTTCTCTCCCTCTATCCCTCTCTCCCCCTCTCCTTCTCTCCCTCCATCCCTCTCTCCCTCCACCCCACCCCCCTCCCTCCACCCCTCCTCTGCCTCCAAACTGCAGCTGAACATTGTTGTTAAGCACTGAAACATGTTTCTGGTTGCTATGCAACGCAAAGTTTAACAACAACTCGCCATCTATCCAATTAGCGTCATCGTCGTTACTGAAAACGGAGCCTGTGGACCCCAAAGAGTCCTTGAGAGGTTTTCGAGGGTTCACAGAGGATAAGCGGTGGTGTCCCTGAGGACGTGTGGACGGACTGCTGGCTCACAGACTTTCGTCTTCACTCTGTTGCTCGTCTCTCAGCCAGCTGAGCAAAAATCTTTAACTTTCAATGAATTCTCCGATAAAATGTGCAGCTTGAACAATGGATGAATGTCACGTCGTCCAGAGGTGAGTTCAAACAGCAGAGAGCCGACAGACATGCGAGCGTCACTCACACACAGCGGAGCTTCGAGCTGAACGCTAACATTAGCGTGCTAACACACTCACAGAGACGACAGTCTTACAAAGTGACGTCTGATGGGAGTGTGATTAACTGTCAATGTGCTGATGGAGGAAAAGCCAGAGGACGACTCCGGGGGGGCGGGCTGCATGTGTGAAGGGGCTCAGGGTTCATCCTCTGCAGACTGCCGGCGCCTGCGTATGTTTCCGCAGCGTTAATGCTCTCAGTGCATCCGAACATCATAATCATGCTACGCTCAGCTCTTCAGGGTCTTCAGCTGTTATTTCATTCGCTGGTTTGAAATCTACCCTGATGTGATTTCACGATGTGGAACTGCTGTTAATGAAACCGACACTTCATACAGATGTTTAACAAGCCGCCTAAAGGGCACTTAAACAGGAAGCAGAGTTGATTCTGCTTTTACAGCAGCAGCTGACACGGCAAACAGCAGCCGCTCAGACTGAAAGATCATCAAACACCTCGCTGATAAAACAGGGAGAGGCCTGAACGCCTGTTCGTCTGAGGTACAGTGATAAAGCTTCTCCTACTGGTTAAGAATTGATGGTATTTTTATTAAATAATTAAAGCCTGAGCTCTAATATAGACACACGATGGTAAAAAACCTGCTTGGACCTGGAGTGAAGAAGCAGAGCTCACTCTAAAGTCTGATGGATCAGATCATTTGTCTGCAACATGGACATAAAAAGGTGTTTTTGTGAAGCTTAAAATTCACATTGAAGAGCAGATGTGGCCTCTGGCACTTTAGCTAAACACTCCTCAGCGGGGGCCTCCTCATCCTCCTGCAGGAGGTGAAGAGTTTGTCTCTGTGGGACACTGACGTCGAGCCCTGAACAAGATTCAAAATGTGAGCTGCACATGGACGAAACACATCAGTCGTGGAGAAAATGAGCAGAAATGTTGACAAAACTTTGCTTACTGTCGTCAGCGTGATGAAGGGCTTCATCAAACATCTAATATGCTCTTTATGAAGCTCTGACTGCGGCCTCATCTGCCTCAGTGTCCTAATGAAGTTAAGGAAATGAGGAAGCAGCACACACGGAGAGGCTGCTGAGGCGGCAGAGACGCTCCGTCATGCTTTTACCGCCACTCGTCCCAGCAGCGTTTCTTTTGTCGTGATGTGTTTCTTCCTCCTCCTCTTCCTCTCCACGTTCTCCCACGTCGTTTGTTCAGCATGAACTGCAGCTGCACCACATTCCCACTATCTGCTGCAGAGGGCCTGCAGCCCTAATGTAATGGATCACTATCTGGCACGCCTGCAGCAGGATCTGGGATCATAATCTGGCTCCAGTCCGGAGCTGCAGCAGCTCTGCGCCCACAAACCTGGATCCCTATCTTCCATAATAATGTAACATTGATTTATTATTGATTATACCGCATCTACAATAAAAAAGAAAGAAAAATATTTGCTTTCTTTTAATCTCCTTCCAAAATAAATGGGTTTGTCATTTTCTTAAAATCAGATGAACTGAAAGAGATATTCCAGAGAGGTGCAGGAGGCAGCAGCGCTGTAATGAAGAGGAGAGGAAGACCACGAGCTCATGGACACAAAGCAGGTTTGTTTGTCTTTCAGCTACAAGAACATTTTGGGACCTACGGGGACATTTTTTATTTTATTTAAACATCCTAATGACGTTGAAATCACTGCCTTCAGTATAACGTGAAAGCGGTTGTTCATATTTATGCCTTTTATTGTTGAATCTGCTCACTTTCTTACTAAATTAATGTTATTTTTATGTGTTCACATCAGTGTGAACGGACTCCTAAAAACATGAAAAATCCATTTTGATACCTAGATACTGAAAATGTTTTCAAACCTCAAAGCAAAACCCAAAGCAACGACCAACGAATGAGTCCTGATCTCAACAGAAACTCCTCTTCAGGATCCAGGAAACAAACAAAAATACTCCGTTTGAGACTCAACACAACAGTTGTCCACTGAGACCAGGTGACGCCTCTTGAGTCTAACAGACCACAGACCTCCACAGTTACCTCCAGCACTGGACCAGTACTTCCACTGGTGAGTGATGTCAGATGCACAAATTTTATGAAATCCTTCATACTCAGCCGTCCGGATGGGAACCTTTGGACGATCGCTGTGTACGATATGGTTCACTGAGAGCAAACGGCAGACAGACGCAGTTCAAGACGACACAGTGAAGCATCGAGCAGATGAAGAGCAGACATGTTTCTGAGGAGCTGGTGGAGACCAAACCAGAGCTCAGAGGAGGGCGAACACTGAGCAAACACCAGCGAAACAGATGATGATCGTGCTGCTCTTCGTCTGACTGTTGAAACATGTCCAGTAGAACATCTTTGTAAAACAGTCCAGCATCAGGGCCACAAACAGATGAATGCAGCTTTGAGGATGCAGAGAACGTGTTTAGGAGAGAAACACTGAACGCACACAAAGTTCAAAGGCAGGAACATGACAGGTTAATCCAAATGAAGATATGCTCTTAAAGCAGAGCTCGCTTCTCTCCATGAACGCCTCGTCAGCAGCTGTCAGACTGACTTACTGTGTCGTGAAGTGAAGTGTGTGTGTGTGTGTGTGTGTGTGTGTGTGTGTGTGTGTGTGTGTGTGTGTGTGTGTGTGTGTGTGTGCGTGTGTGTGTGAGTAACAGTGAAACCTCCTTTGCATTGGCTTTCCGCTGTAATAATCTGTCCTGCTCGTGATTCGCTGTCAGTGAACGCTCGGCTGGGGTCTGCTGATGGTTATGAGAATGTGCGCTCGCCCGGCCGCTGCAGCCGTGTGGGCCATCAGCGCGATCTGAGCGCCTCCCCGACATCGTCTCTGTTAGCGTCGCGCTCTTCCTCTCCGCTTCCCTCTTCCTTCTCCTTCTCATGAATATTACAGCGAGGCTGCAGACAGCGATATGTGCAGCAGCGGTTAAGAGCCTGACAGACTGAGCTGAACCCTTTAAAGTCAGAAACGACGTCAGTTTTCAGTGCGACGATTGAAGTGAGTCAGCTTTCGAGTGTTCACGCCTTCGCTTTCTGTTCCAACAGCGTTTAGGTTTTCAGAAAAGCATAAAAACGTGAGCGACTTTCACTTCAGGTGAAGCGCCACGTGTTTTTCTGACCTGCTGAAATGATCAAACACTTCAAAACTGGAAAAGGTAAAAATGCGTCACCGTCAACCAAAGCCGGAGCCCATGAACACGGCAGCTTTTTGTGCTTTGTGAGAGTAAAACACAGACTGTCGCTGGATGAGCTGGAAAGTCTTCATTTGACTGTTTGTCTGTTTCTCTGCGACGGCTTTCATTCATCTTTCTGACTTTAGCTCGCAGCTCCTCACCAGCTGCTGTGACACATGTGCATCATGTTCTTATGATTCTTTCATTCAGCATGAATCAGTGACGTTATTGTGTGCTTGTACAGCAACACTTCAACTTCCCAGACTTAGTTTTTATCCTTCTCTTCTTTCCTTATGACTGATAAGCTTTTCCACTGCAGACGTTTTGATTCTGCATATTAACCATTGATGAAGAGGGGGTTGACTCTTCCTCCACAGCATGAAATTCACACTATGGCTGCACTAATAATTTTATCTTTAAAAGGTCAGAAAATGGTGGGAAAAAATCCAGCATCAAATGTCTTCAAAAGCCAAAGTTATTAGCACACAAAGCAGAGAAAAGGCTGCAAATCCTCACATTCGAGAGGCTGGAAACAGCTCTTTCCCCTGACCACATACCTAAGATGGCGATGACCTCATCGTCCTGGATGACCTCCAGTGACCCCGACACAACGAAACACAGGGTGTCGACGCTTTCTCCGGCGTGGAAGATGAGGTCTCCGGGGGCGCAGTGGGTGGTCTGAAACTCCACCGCCAGCGAGCGCAGGCAGCCGTCGCTGGCCAACCGGAAGGCAGGATGCTCATTGAACACCTGAGCGAGAAGGCAGGAAGTCGATGGTGATCATTTGCTGTTTCTAAGTTTATATTTAAATTGTTTGTCATTAACCTCTGCAGAGTTTTTTATCACCTCCTGATGAACATTTCTCTATTAAATCTAAAAACTTAACTTAAAACCACCAACTTCAAAACACAGAAAGCATCTTTCCAGAAATATTTCAGACGAAGAAAAGCTTGAAAGCTCCTAAACAAGTTAGCAAGTGGACCTTTAGTCAGACAATTATGCTGTTGTTTTACTCGTTTACTGGTCCAGTTTAGAAGTGATTTTGCTCCACAGAAAGATACAGTATCTGAACAACTACCTAAAAATGTTCATGCTCTCCGGAGGGTGACCCGTTTTAGATTTGGAGTGAGACATAACTTTTTCTTTAGTGCCTGATAAACTTTTAAGCTGCCACCACGAGCCTCTGAATTGTCAGTATGAAATTGTTATTCCCAGTATGAGCTGAAGCATATTGTCTTTTCTTCATACTGCTTCATTTTAAATCTGTGACAGCAGTCCAGATTCTTATTTTCCTCTCCGCGGAAGAAATTATTTGCTGGTATCCATTCATATGTGCAAAATGAAAAACAGCCTCCACACAATGAGATAATCCATCACAGTAACAGCGAAGCCTTTATTTGGTTTGCTCCTTATTTCACTGAGACGAGTTCAGTGTTTTCATATCAGCGTTTTGTGTCAATCAAGTGAAGCTCTCAGGAAATAATCATCAGGAAATAATCCTTCAAAACCGCGTTGCCTCACAACGTCACTGTCACAGTTTTCAGCTCTTGTGTGTGGGGACAGTTGGCTGTCTGTCAGCGGGCCCAAACTGCAGCATGACGTGACTGAAGTGTTTGAGCTTTCCTCCGCTGTGACACCGTTACACTGCATGCATCAAGTTAGTATTAACAGGACGGAAGGCCAAAACTAGGATTCAAATGTATCATAAGACTAATTATTATTCCTATTATTATTTATCAAAAAGATGGAATTTGAAATACAGACCTGCCTCTGATACAAGCCTGCTTCAAATAAAGGCCTGGTAACTTCTGCTGTTGAGGTGAATAAAGTCTCCCACACAGTATTTGAGGAAATATGGTACTAAAATTAGTTTCAGTTTTACCACTTAGTGACATTAGAGGACCTATGGTACTTTATGAACACTGCATTTTAATTTTTTTGCTCCATTCTTCCTTCACCTTTGAATCGGAAGCAGTCATTCACGGTAGATCGTGCCTTCTGGCAAAAGGAAACAAGGACTCTCGGACGTACAACCAGAAAAATCAGATTGCAGAACCAAACCAAATCCCTACCAATCTGCTTTTTTTGAAACATCAACTTATTTTGGGGGATATTTTTCAGAACAGGGAGGCTTGGAGCGCCGTCACCTCGGCCTCGAACCCCTTTACCTCGACTGTCTGTTCTAACTTTGAAAAGAGGTCCGGTCTAAATGCCCTTGTTGAAATGCACTTTATTTACCTTCTAGAAAGAGGAATACTTGAAGCATCATAAGAGTCACCTGCTCTGAATGACAAGATTCATTTTCATAACTCTGAGAATTTGTCATTGGGTTTGTTGTTACAGCACAGTTACACAAGCGAAGGTGTCCTTCATTCAGCGCCAGTTTAGTCTTTAGAGTCTGCCAAAGTTTTGGGACCCATATCAGTCGTGTCAAGTGATGCCCAGGAGCTTCTCACTGAGCCCACCTAGCCTGCATTTGGTTATGTAATACGTGCACCAAGGACTGGTACTCAGAGTATTCAGCGGAGAGAAATGAATGTCCTGGTCCCGAAATCTAAAAATCAGTTTGTGTGGGTTTTGTGGCCAATTCAGGTGTTTGGAGAATGTTATCGCAACCAAGGGCAGACATTTTTGTCTTCATAAGGACGTCCTCGGGTTTAGTGTTATGTAGGTGAGCACTTGTAGCTGCACTTACATTCTGCTATTAAAAATACATTGAAGAATGATGAAAGGTGCAGTTTTTGGATATTTTTCAGTTGCCCAGATTGTTTTTTCTTCATCTTTGTTAAAAGCCACACTGAGCTTGTCCCGGTCATGTCCTTTTTACTTTTCTCTTTCTTTTGTCTCATCTTTTGCAGACAAAATAAAACTTCAGATGAATCCACAATGACATAAAGGTCGACATGCAGAGTGTCGAAGTGTGAGCGGACAGCATGATGACTCGCTGTGCGATACATCAAACCATCGACACTTACCTTCCTGTTCAGATGGACGCAGATGTCGGCTCGCATGTCCTTGGGACAGATTGACAAGACCTGGAAGACACAGAGACACGGTCACGCCGCCACTCAGAGAAATTGCTCAGCTTGGCATTGCCGAGGCAAAAACTGATGGCTGCTAAAGAAAAGAGCATTAATTCATTTTCCTCTCGGTTTCCCTTTGAGGATTCAACCCAGCAAACACGTTCACAAACAGTATCTGATGGTGGCCTGTTGGCAGCAGGATGAAGGTTTGAGGGAAGGGAATGAGGACGTATTTTACTCGGCTCTCTTTGTCAAGTTGACTTTTGACTTCATACCCCCCCAAAAGTCTCTTTTCTGTGCAGGGAGGTCAGCTACAGTCAGCTACAGTACAGCCTCGACCCGTCATATATCAAAGTCCTAGAAGCTGATTTATCTCACGGACCTTTCAGTCGTTCAAGCTCGTTACTGACAGAATGTTGGAAGTACAAGCTGACGGATGGAAAGCCGTCTTTTTGGTGACCTTAAAGGCAGAAAAAAACCTCACCGGGCTGGTGTACAATGACAAAAAACTGAATTTGCTTTGAAAAGAGAGGGGTGACCTGTATTATAATCAATGCAAACCGTGTAAAATCAAAGCCTCAGTGCATCATCCGGTATGCAGAGATACTGTAAGACAATACGGCCTGTGACCACTGAGTGCCTTTGGCTGAGGAAGAGGAGTAAGAAATCCTGTAACAGGAAATCAAGTTTTTAGTTATTTTACACTGGTCTGATTTGAACAGCCCACAAGTCATCTCCTCTGTGGGTGAGTGTGCGTGGCCAACATTCATCCTGTATGTACCTGCAGGAGTTGCTATTGCTCGCCAACACTGTAGTGGGCGCTGTGGAGCATCCTGCAGCCAGCACAGGGCAGGGTCAGCAGGAAAAGCTAGTTTGTGTTGCTCCTCAGAAATGTGGCTACCTGAATGCTGCTGTGTGGAAGACGAGGCGACGATGCTAACACTTAAAAAGCGCTTTTATCCAAACACTTTGCAAAGTTTGTGCCACTCATTCACGCGTCCACACACACGGCCACGCTGGCTGACCATCCGGAACAATTTGGCGTTCAGTGTCTCGCCAAGGACGCTTTGGCCATGTGGACATGGACAGGAGGAGATGAGGACTGAACGACCTGCCGTGTGATGAGTGGACGACCCTCCAACCAGCCTGACAATCCTCGAGGAGGGTCCACAAAGGAGTGAGGTTTTTGTGCACAGCAGCCATCCGAACAACTACCTCCAGTTTGTTCAATTAATAGATTTATACAGGGGATGGGACATCTGCCCCCTAAATTACCCACCCAGCTTTCCTGCAGGTTACTGTCTGCGTATCACTGCAGCTTACAAATTCAAGCTCACTTACTTGGTGCATTCATTAACTCCCTCCGGATCCCTCTGGAGTCAGCCGAAAAGCCTAAACTGTGAATTGTAAGCGCTCTGTCCGGCTCATTACACAGACTCTGAAATCGAGCCTAATTAACAGAAGCATTTAGGTAAAACAACATATCTCACCCTCAACAATGGTGCTTTGTTAAATATGAACAACAGCGACAGAGAGGAAGACAAATAAATCATCTGAGAGCTCTGCAGCATCAGAACAGCAGCCTTTGAAAGCCGTCTCCGCTCTGCGTAAAGTGGAAGATATCAGTAGTGCTGCGGCGCCTCTGGAGCCTCTGGTCTTTTTCGGGCGTGTGCTCGTATAAACAGCTGACTGTGTACCGTGTAACGGCTCCCAAAGTGACAAAACACATCCACTAATTGGCCCCAGCTCTGACTGTGAGGTATTTCTAGTGAGGGCAGAGTCGCCTTACGTCTCTTCAGGAGTGCACAATTATCTCAGCAGAAACTTGGACAATGGGATTGATGAGGATGAGGAGGATGATGATCGGAAGAGATAAAAAGAAAGAGAGCGTGAAGGTCAAATGGAAAATGCCGATAAATTAAATTAAGGGAGACAAAGAGGGGCAAAATAAGAGGAGATTATCTGAAATAATTTCTGTTGGATAAAATGACTAAAATCATCAAACGCCTTTCAGCCATCTGAGGTCATGATTTGTCAATCGGCCGGTTCAGCAAAGAAAACCTTGACATCTGCGCTGAAAGTGAAATCGCATTACTAATGTTCCTCCAGAGGAAGCAGAGCCAGAAATCAAACAGAGTTTAAGGCTGAACGAAGCGCCTTTGATTCGGAGGAGAGGAGTCTGCCTTCTCCAAACTGACAGATGATTTGTGACAGACTCGTAACTTTACGAGGCAGATTAACGTTTGATTACAATAATCAGAGTTTAACACAATTATTACAACCTGCTCCATGTCCCCAGGTGAAATCACACCTGCCTGATACAGAGAGGTCCACAGGGAGGAAGACAAGATGCTGAAGCTGCTTTTAATCAGCTTTTTAACATGTGTTTGCTTCCAAGAGATTCTTCACTTGAGCTCAGCTCTGAAGCTCTGAAGGCTGCAGGTGCTGCAGGTGCTGCAGGCGCTGCAGGTGATGCAGGCGCTACAGGCGCTGCAGGTGATGCAGGCGCTGCAGGCGCTGCAGGCGCTGCAGGTGATGCAGGCGCTGCAGGCGCTGCAGGTGCTGCAGGCGCTGCAGGCGATGCAGGCGCTGCAGGCGCTGCAGGCGCTGCAGGTGCTGCAGGCGCTGCAGGCGATGCAGGCGCTGCAGGCGATGCAGGCGCTGCAGGCGATGCAGGTGATGCAGGTGCTGCAGGCGCTGCAGGTGATGCAGGTGATGCAGGTGATGCAGGTGATGCAGGCGCTGCAGGCGCTGCAGGTGCTGCAGGCGCTGCAGGTGATGCACGGCTTCGTAAGTGGCTCCACCCTTCACATGTGAGGAGTCTGTGTTGTGTTTAGGTGCAGATCAGAGTTCAGGAAACAGATTGTGAAGAGAGAAATCTTCTCAATGGATTAATAAACACACAGCACGGAGGCGTAAACTGAGCTCGTTGTTTAATATTCATTTTGAACAATGATTGGACGTTTGAGAAACGGCGTGCTGGGCTGCACCGGCGGCTTTGTTGGTTAACGCTGCATTAAATCAAACTTCATGTTTAAATGATCAGATCCATCCACTGACAATTCCAATAAAGGTTTAATTCAAACAACAAGGCTTCGACCTCAGTGGGACGGGCATTGTTTCTACCAAAGGTTTGGGTTAATAAAAGTGTGTCTCTGTGACGTAACGTCAGCAAGTTAAAACAGGTCGCGCTGACTTTTGGTTACGCTCGGATATTGACCAGCGGCCTCCTGGGTAAAAACCCCGTGTTTGTTTGACCATCCGTCCACTCCACCTTCCTCCATGTGTGGACTTTCTAGCTCTTTACACTACGTCACCTGACTGTCCTGCACTCCCATTATAATTACTACGGCCACTAGAGGTCGCCACCTACGACAAATGTAAATATGGGTAAATAACCTGCTTACACAGACGACCTAGGACAGGTTAGTGCTAACTGAGCTAGCTGTCTGAGGCTAATGTGAATCCTAATGTGAAACACTTATAAACTACTGTCTGTACTAATGATGGGTTTATTTTATTTTCATTTTACTGAACTGTTCTGTGAACTTTATGTTTTTCTTTTACCAGTGACTGATGCAGAGGGAGCAGCGCCTCTGATTTCTTTCTTGCTATGGTGGTTTATGGTGGTTTGTCTGTGATAAAAACAACAACTTTGCTGTGGACAGAATTATTAAAATGACGGTCATCAGTTAACTAAATCTAATTTAAACGAACCAAAAGCTGTCCGGTGCTACAGCAGCAGTGTTAGAGCTTGGAGCGCTTCAGTTCACTCATTGAAACACGACCATCAGTCACACTAATCCTTTTTTATCATAACATAAGAATGTAAACTGTTCGGGTGCAGCGGGTCAGAAGTTCAGCACTCAGCATGTGTTTGGCTAAATGAGGCTGTAACAGTGTGAGACGGCTGACTGCTGTCAGCATCGTGTTGGTCTCGTTCTGATTGTCTGTTTCAGGCCTGTTTCTTTTCTTTTCTTTTCTTTTCTTTTCTTTTCTTTTCTTTTCTTTTCTTTTCTTTTCTTTGTGTGTGATGATTTGTTTATGGCTCCTTTGTGTCTTGTTAAGTGCGCTGAACAGATTTAGTATTTTGTACAGTTGAATGTGCAGCTGAAGTGTCTCCTTCTGGATTTTGTGACTTGATGATTGTTTGGGACTGTTTTTATTGTTTCACTGCAGCACAAATTCAGATGAATCAAAGGACGTCATGTTCAAAACATTTTGACGGTGAACGAATCCTCGTCTCGACCTGACCTTTGACCTCTCAGTCTCACCTTCTCCGTGTCGATGCCTTTGGACATGGACCAGGTGGAGACGATGTAGTCCATCACCCGCTCGCTCAGCCCCTTGGGAACCTGGTAGAGCTTCAGGAAGTCCCTGACGTTGTTGAGCATCTCGTGGTAGCGGTTGGTGTTAGCGTACATCTGCTGGAAGATGGTGGTCACGTTTCCGAAGATGGTGGCGTAGAGCAGCGCTGGAGAGGAAGACAGAGGAGAGGGATGAAGTACATCAGACCCAACACACACACACACACACACACACACACACACACACACACACACACACACACACACACACACACACACACACACACACACACACACTTTTCCTCATGTCTTTCTTTTTGTTACCCGGTGAGATTCTCAATAACACAGTTCATTAAAACATTTCATGAAAGCAATTATTTTTGACTGGAGTAGAATATCCACTTCACTCTGTAACACACACACACACACACACACACACACACACACACACACACACACACACACACACACACACACACACACACACACACACACACACACACACACACACACACACACACACACACACACACACACACACACACACACACACACACACACACACACACACACACACACACACACTGGCAGTCTGACTTGCTTTCATTCTTCTCCAGTAAATTTCTTCTTTGTGGAGTAAATTTGTGAAAGCACTTAACACGAATCTGTCTGATGCGATCAGTCGGATCAGCGAGCTCCTGAAGACCTTTAATGTGAGAAACCCTGCAGGCACCAGCCACCGACGGACAGAGGCTGTATTCACACTGCAGAGTGCAGACAGCGCTGACTGAAGAGGAGCAGAGCTTCCTCACTCTCACTCTGCATCAACATACTGATCTTCAACACCCTCATCATAACCATGCAGCACGTATGCATCAATATCAGTATCAATCAATACATGAAAGTTTGAAGCTCCACAAGACTTTCTTTATCTTCTCACCTTCATTTTCATCCACTGATGAAGGTCACGATGTGGCTGAAAGCTTCAGTAAATGTCCATTGAGTTGTCTTAAGACTCATTGTCAATATCCAAACAACTGCCCACAAACACCTTCGTGATGATCCCAAACGCCATCACAATCACCTGGAAACACCTGAGCACCAGGTAACCACCAAAGTCCGTCAACCACCTACAGTCTACACGGACGCCTCAGCAGCATACCCAAAAACAAGACTGAACTGAGACTGAACAAACTGGTTCTGCTGGGCTGCCCACTGAACTCCATCGAGGAGGTGGCGGAGGGAAGGATGTTAGCCAAGCTGGCATCCATCATGGAGACCTCCTCCCACCTCCTGCACCACCCTGAGCAGCTCCTTCAGCACCAGACTCTTACATCCCCAGCGCAGGTCATTCCTGCCCACAGCCATCAGACTCTATAATAACATCCACTCTAATGCAAGCTGCACTGATAACCTGTTTTCATGTGCAGTCATCATTTTTAAATTACCTGTGTGTATGCATTGCATTACCATAGGGTATGTAACACATGTGCAATATTTTTTTGTCTTCTTGTCCTCTGACTTCTTGTCTTCTGTCTTGCTGCTGCTGTAATGTGTGAATTTCCCCCATTGTGGGATAAATAAAGTCTGTCTTATCTTAAGACACACCATCAATCTATTAGCAAACAACCGACAGCTGTTCTTTAAGTCTTGTTCATGCAAGCAGCTTCAGAAAACGTTTCTCCTTCATTTCAGCCAATCAGCCAGCAGATCAGGCTCTTTCTCCTCGCCGTGCATCATTTCTTTCACTAAAGGTCCAAAGATTTGACGTGTTTGAAACGGCAAACCTTAGACGAGGAGGACGAGGGGGGCTGTGAGAGCGGCAGCTGTGATTTAATTAACAGCTGATGTGCCGAGGTGAAGCAGGAAAAAGATGGCGGTTATAAAACAAACAGGCATGACGTCTCCTGCTGGATGACAGGCCGTCTTAACGGTGGCTTTTAATCCTGAGGAGGCGTTCGACGCAGGAGTTTTACCGCTTTCCAACTCCAAGCCATTGTGCTGTCGGCCTGCTCTGTACCCTGCTGCTGCCACTCCACTGTTTCCATAGAGACCTCACTCGAAATAGTCCTTCCTCTCCTTTCCCCTTCGCCTCCTCCTCCTCCTCCTCCCAGCCAATAAAAATGACAAAAGAAAGAGAAGAAATGACAAGTTTAAAGACTTTCCGTGTCGAAAATGAGGATGGGTGGGAGGTGAAGGGCTCGGGTGATGGCCCAAAGTGAGAGAGGCGGGGATCAGCGAAAGTGTTGTACAAGTGGGCTGCGTGAGGAAGAGGAAGACGAAGAGCCGGAAAGAAAGCAAGACGGGGACGTTGGACGATGTTTGAAAGCAACTGTGTGTTTGAGATAAGGTGAGTGCACGGAAAGAAGGACGGAAACCAAAGAAAGACGAGCAAGAAGACACCGAACGCCAACAAACGAGTGTGTTCTGATCCCACAAAGCAACGAGAGGCAGAAACAAAGACGCCCACGATTCAAAGACACAAAGAGACAGAGAGGGTTTGGACGAGAGACAAGCAGAACAAGGAGGACAGAGAGGTGTGTCACTGTCCCAGTTCAGCCTTCCAGGACCCTCCAGGACCCTCCAGGTCCCTCCAGGACCCTGCCAGCTGGGACTGAAAGACCACAGACACAGCTCTCACTTCCCCCGAACACAAGAAGCCTAATTGGGCGCCTCTGTGGCTCAGCGGTTGGCCAACGTCACCTCAGCTCAAAGAACGGCCGAGGTTCGACCCCCTGGACGTTTCAGACTCAGTTTCAGTTCGGTTCATTTATCCAGGTGAGAGGGAGGTGGGAAAAACCACACGGTCCTCTAACGAGGGAAGTCTGGAGTCATCTCAAACAAAAGGGTTTCTCTCAAATCCGAGCGCGCTGGGTTCAAATTAAAGCTGTGGGAAAGAACGGAGAGCAAATTAGCTCCGAACTCAGACCTGCACAGGTTGGCCACATGAGGTGGAAAGCTAATTAGCAGCATGAGACAAGCGACAGAGCTCACCCACCGCTTCAGGGCAGCATAAACAGGAGGAATATTTAAAGTTAAGCATCTCCTCTTGTATTCTCGACTGAGCGCACGTCAGGTGTACAAGGACAGAGCTCACCTGAGGCTCCTCTGACCTCCTCCTGTGCATTCCTAATGCAGCACAATGACGGCTAACTGACTTCCTGCTGATTCAGCACTGATTTATCTTGCTTAGGTGCGCCAGGAGCCTGAATAAATCATAATCAACACGTAAAAGTTTCCACAGTTGATGAGATTGATGAGGTTTGTCTTAACTGTATCACGAGGTGTTGAAGCCACGATGCTTCATGTTTACGATGTCCAAACAGAGCGATGGAGGAAAGACTACAGCTACTGAGCTCGCATGGAAACATACAGACACGACACACTTATCATATTGTTTACTTGTTTTTTCACTTGTGCTTCTGACTGTTAGACTATCCATTACGCTGCTGCAGCACTGCAAATTCACTGTGGGACTAATCCAGGATTATTTTATCTTAATCCACTGGGATTGGGCCACTGATATGAAGACAAATATCAGATCTAACCGGTAATACACAGAACGACAAACACAAAGGGCCGTCTCCACAGCCAGTGTTTGGTTTGTCCGTCCTGGGCTTCTGTAGAAACATGGCGGCCTCTGTGGAACAGGACCTGCTCCTTCTGTGGATATGAAGAGCTCATTCTACGGTAACAAAACAACGACAATTCTCATTTTCAGGTGATTATGGACCAATGACAACATACTTGTTCTGCCCCCGCTTCTGTGTGTGTGTGTGTGTGTGAGATGCGGCCTATCAGCTCGGTAGATAGCTAACAGTTTCATCCTTTCTGAACTTTACTCAGGACGCACTGTAAAACTAGACTGATTAAAGAATACATCTCTCAGTATTTCATTCAGTTGTTGAACAGTATTGTTATATTGGCTGTTTTAAACGTATAGCAACAAATGCGCTAGCTTATGGCTAACGTATATGGGAAATTCCATTACGATGCTAGTGGTTAGCATATGTGATCAAAATGCACATTTCTAATGAACTTGGATTCATTAACAAACATTAAAAAAACATTTCAATAGTATTCTTAATATCCAATGTCAAAATGACTGTGTGAGTGTGTACTCACAGGCAAATGTGTTTTCTGGCCAACTAAAGTCAAAAGAGAGAAAAGAAGTGACCGTTTACTTCACCACGTATCATCGAAACTACGGCAAGACTAATGGTACAAAATAAACATTATGTTAGTAGTCACTACTAGAGGTCTCCCCCAGATGAACATCAGAACATCACAATACTTATGACTATTATATTCTATTTCTGCCAATATATGCCCCTAAATCTAAAGACTGAGCCCTCAGTGGGATCAGGTCGGCCCATCGTCAGCCATGAACGCCGCACGGTAAAAGGCTAAAGCGGCAGAAAGAACGCTTCCTGATGATGAGTGGAACCTCGTCCAGTCACTCGTGGAGGTGTGATTCTGAGCATGTTGAACGTGTTGAACAGCTCTCACAGGTTGTATCTCGAGCTGCTGCCGCCGATGGGATCCCGATGAAACCCACATCACTCTGCATCAGCGTACCATCTGTTTGGACGGTTCAATCAGAGAACTCAGGCGACAGTTGAAAGCTGTCATTTCAGTACCGTATTTGAGACGTGATGCGTCCCCCGTGGCTCGATGACTCCATTTATTTAAATCCATCTCTGTTTTCCCCCTCTGGTGGCCGGAGAGATGGACTGTTGGGAGCTTTTTTTTTGGATGGGGAGACGATGAGGAGTTTTTTTTCCTCATATTTGTTAGCTGATGGAGCAGCCTGGGGGAGCGAAGACCAGACGCTGTCAAACCGAGGCTCTGATCAACTGGAGGGAATCTCTGCTCAAAGTCTGTCTCCAAATTGACTGCGACACTGAAAAGGGAAGTATATGAAAAGGATCATTTGGTGGCATTGGGTCGGTCTGTTTCGGCCTCCTGCCGCTGCACTGATCTCATTGTTGCTAAGCACTCGTTAGCGCAGCGTTCCTGCACATCCCAGAGACCACCTGTGAACAGCGTGGGCGGGTCTGTGACGTCTCTGTTTGGATCATTACTGGGTTTCTTCCTGTGTTCAGCCACAGAGCTTCCTGCTAACTACCTGACCGCGAGCAGGATTTAACCCATGAGCTCGTCCATCATCATGAGACACATAACAAAGCATGTTTCTGCATGTTGCATTTATGTAAACAGAACATAAACATACACACTCTGCAGGACAGCACAGTCACAGGATTTATGCACCTCTTCAGTGACTCACTCATTTCTTTTATGTCACCTCTGCGGAGGTCTGCAGACCTCTGATTGGTCGGAGAATCTGCACTAGAATCATCACTCACGGGATTTCCTGTGCAAACCTGGCATTTTTGCATCAGCAGGCTCCCATTAATGCAATGTTTTTATTCTCTCTACGCAGAACTTTAAATATGGCAGCCTGCAAAGCCACGCCATGGTCAGTATCCATCCCATCCCTTTGATATCCTGTTATAAGAGCAGCGCGGCTCCTTTAAAGGTCCAGCGTGCAGGATTTAGTGCCATCTAGTGGTCGGGTTGCTAACGAACGCTAACGAAAACACAATGATTCTCATTTTCAGGTGATTAAACACTAATGACAACAGAATCATATTATTATTATTATTGGACTCCATTTCTGCCCATAAAGTGTGTGTGCGTCTTTAAATATAAAGCAATTTGTATGGAAACAGAAAGACAAATAATCTGATAAGATCCTTTTAAATCAGCCAATTAGGGACGTTTTACCTCGACTCACAGTAGTATTCCCTCGTCATTACTTTCCCCTGAGGACAAACTGTCAAAGTGAGAGAGTGAAGATGAAGAAAAACTTCATATTTACAAAGAAAGCGGGAGAGATCAGAGGCCGCCTCCCTCTGTGTCGTGTGTATTCTCCTTTTCCGGGTTTCGAACCATCTGCCGGAGGAGTTCAGGATGATCTGTCAGAGTGAAGGAGTGTGTGTGATAGAAATCTGTCCGTCCGGGAGGAGATACGGAGACATAATGTCAGCGCCCGAAGCCCAGACACCAAGAGAATATCCATCACAGCAGTCCAACACGAGGAGACAGCCAGCAAACACACACACACACACATACAGTACAGCTGTACACACACACACACACACACACACACACACACACACACACACACACACACACACACACACACACACACACACACACACACACACACACAGTACAGCTGTATGTCAGAAACATGATGACAAACACAAATGAACAGTTTTCGGCTTATTTGCCGTCTCTTCGACACGCGATGGCTGATATTATTTTCACATCTGTCTGTCCAACAGAGACGTTGTCCGGTGATGTGTTCAGGCACGCTCGACCCAAACTCTGAAGGCAGACTGTCAAAAGAAGAAAAGCCCACTATCCTGTAACTCCAGAAGTGTTTTGTGTTTAGCTTTTAGGCCATTCGCTTGTAAAAAAGTCATCATCGAGCCAAGAGTCAGTTAGGACTTGTGGGTTTGGTTCAGACTGTCTGAGATGTGGACTCGCTGCTTCCAGCTGTTTTTGGTCAATAAATAGTTCCACTGCATGAGCGAACTTGAACACAACGCCTCTTTTTGTGAGTCTGTGCAGACTCTGTGTGCAAATGGACACTGAGCAGCTGAAGACGTCCGTTTCTGAATGAGAGAAAATGGAAAAAGCATTTATTTGGAGCTCTTTAAATGACCACTCACAGCGTCAGCATTCACCCATTCACACACTCATTCATACACTACGATGGCAGCTTCCACCTGCTCATCACGAGATAACCACCCACACTCTGATACCACAGCATCATTTAGGGTTTATTCAGGTTATCTTGACCAAGCTCACGTCGATATGTGGAGCGCAGCAGGCAGCGATCGAACCTTCTGATTAGTGGATCACAGCTCTGCCTCCTGATCCAAAACCGCCCCCCATGAGCCACAACTGGTCCCTAAGAGAGCCTTAGAGAAGCTCATGAAACCTGTAATGAGCACTTCATCACTATTTTATTAGTTTATCGACTACATTTACTGCAAATGAAAAAAATCAATGAGTGAGTAAATAATGAGGAACAGCTGAAGCACATGCAGTAACTGCAGCACGTGCTGCTTTACATTTACGTCCCTGTGAGATCACTTCCTTGACTTGAAGCCCCTGATCATGTCGATTTACAGCAGCTCCTCTTCTGAATTCATGCTAACGTCACAGATCTGCCATCAGTGTCCTTAAAACGAGCGCAGATGTCAGCAGTCAGTCTCAGTGCAGCCTGGAAACGCAGGAAACGGGTTCGATATGGACGCTCCGATGGAGCAGGCAGACTTCAGCGTCTGTATTCATGTCCTTTATGTTAATAGTTCCCATTCAGTTTAGCTGCTTTGTGTGTTTGTTGGGATTTGGCTTGTTAGTCAGACAGTGAGTGGAGCTCATGAAAAAAGGCGTCCTGTGTCCTTTTCCTCATGCTTTAACGAGGAACTCTCATTTTCTTATTCCACCATTTGTCAGTTTCTGATGTGTCAGTCAAACTCTGCTCCCTCACAGGCTGATGTGCAGACGTGCAGATGTGCAGACGTGCTGATGTGCAGACGTGCAGACATGCAGATGTGCAGACATGCAGATGTGCAGACGTGCAGACATGGAGATGTGCTGACATGCAGATGTGCAGACGTGCAGACATGGAGATGTGCTGATGTGCAGACGTGCTGATGTGCAGACGTGCAGATGTGCAGACGTGCAGATGTGCAGACGTGCAGACGTGCTGATGTGCAGACGTGCTGATGTGCAGACGTGCAGACGTGCTGATGTGCAGACGTGCAGATGTGCAGACGTGCTGATGTGCAGACGTGCAGACATGCAGATGTGCAACCACGCAGATTTGGACAGATCTCAGCTTCTGATGTGAACTGATGATCATGATCATGATCTTTAACAGCTGACCCTCCTCAGACTTGTTTTTGAGCGGAGCTAAACAGGTGAGCTACGAGCGGCTGACCGTCTGCGTCTGTTCAGATGATCGAGCTGCCCACGTGAAAGCTTTGTTCCAACATCTGCAGATAAAAACCCAACCAGCCCTCTGAGACTCGGACAAACTGAAATAGCAAAGGGAAAACAAAGCAGCCGTGGCCTTTAGAGTAGCCACCTCCATCACGAGCCATTGAGCCCAGTCCATTTGCTGCTCAGTGAGCCGAGCCGGCGTCCAGGCTGCATCACAACACATTACACAGTGACAGGACGCCGCACTCCGGCAGCCAAACACAGAGCGAGCCAGTCAGCCGCGTCCGAGTCGCGGCCTGAAAAAAGCTCCTGTATAAATCTGTTTTGACAAGCAGTAATTGTGCATCAAGCGCTTTCTGGGTGAGTAAAACATTCAGCCTGATTGTCTGCAAATAAATATTGACTGAAAAATCTGCAGCGGCATCCAGCGTTAGTCACAGCTCTGCCCCCCCCCCCCCCCCTCCCCCGAGCCTCAGCCATCACTCCTGTAATTGTAACTCTCACTCAGTAAATAAGCTGCTTTCGGACGTTTTCTCCAGCGCGGCATTGTTTACTCCTCATTAGGTCAACTTAATCGTCTACTTATTGCCGTGCAGAAATGAAAATGGGTTTTGGAGTGAGTGGGCTGGGCTGCAGGTGGGGGTCGATGTGTGGTAAATGTTGGCGTCCACCTAAACCCAAAAGGCGGTAAGTGATATTACACTGCAGACATTAAGGAGGTTTAAGGTCACGATGAGGGGAAAGATTCTGTGAAATGATCCTTGTTACGGTGCTCAGCAGTGGAGGAAAAAAGCCTTTGATGTGCAGCTAGACTGTAACTCCAAAGCAGAAACAACACCTTCCAACAACCTGCACCAACGCTCATACTGAGGCGGTCTTATATGACCAGCGGCTCACAGTAACATTAGAGGACCTGAGATACAGACTGGTGGAACTGTGTTACTGAGCCATTCAACATTTCTGGAAATCATTTCTGGCTTTCTTAAAGAGAAGATTAATATCACTCTCATGTCCTATCATAAATAGATTGTTTGCAGATGATGTGATGTTGTTGTGGCGTGAACTGCAGATGGAGGGCAGGAAGTGATTTTCTGCAAAGGAAGGGTTCATGAAGACATGTTTAATTGACATGTCCCTCGCGGGACGAATAAAGGCATATTGAATTGAAACGCTAACACACTCAAAATGTTGTTTTTGATGTTTTTGACTCACGAGGAAACGACTAGAGACTCTCGTCTTCATGCTAAGCTAAGCTAAAGGGCTACAGCTTCATATTCAGCATACACAGAGTTTATCCACCTCTAAGCATGAAAGAGAATAAGTCTTCATTTTTCCAAAATGATGAATTATTCCTATAAAGTAGCACCAGCAGAGACGCGCCCAGTTATTAAAAATGTCAGATACTCATTTTGTGTTTTCAGAAGGAGGAAGTTAACAGAAATCAGCAAATCCCTGCTTAGTGGGTGAGAACAAATAAGAGAAAGAAGGAGAAAGGAAGGAAGGAAGGAAGGAAGGAAGGAAGGAAGGAAGGAAGGAAGGAAGGAAGGAAGGAAGGAAGGAAGGTAGGAAAGCTTCATAGCACATAGACTTTTTCAGTAAGTGTCTCCTGTTGAACGTCAGCTGCAGAGGAACTGTTAACCTCAGCCGTCACATTAATGTTCAAACAATATAACGAAGCTGAGGAGAGTCTCCACAACCTGCCTAAATGAAACACTGAGCCACGTCTCACCGGGACAGTTAAAAGACACAGAGAGACATCAGGGACACACTGAACACCTGCTGATGCAGACACTCGGAGCTCAGAGACGAATCGCCGCCCTCCGTCTTTTAATCACACTCATGAATCTTGATTAAAATAATAAGTTAAGGACGGTCCAGAGCTGGCGGGGCGACTTCGCCAACAACACGGAGCTCATTAGGCAGCAAAATGTACTGTCACTGTCAGGGAAAAGACACCTCACGTCTCCGTCCACATAAATCTGTCTTTTGCTTCCCATTACGTCTCTTGTGTTGAACATTTTGATCACGACAGCAGATTGTTTTTATTATTCGATCATAAAAAAGGTCTTTGGCCGCCTCTGTAAGAGCTGATGACACGAGAAAATTCATTTTGTACCTCGGCTTCTGTGTATTGTAGTAATTATATGCAGTATACTCCACGGTCAATACTTTGAATTGGATTCTGTGGCTGCACCTCAATATTTATAGTACAGCAGTCTGAGCTCTCTGTTTAATAATCAGCTCTGCTCTTCTACATCTGGACTAAATGACCTGCAGACGATTCGTGACGCAGTGAAATATTGAAAATAAAACATTACAGTCGTGAGCTTCAAGCTTCTTTTTTAAGGTAAATGTACTGTGCAATGATAATATAATAAATCAGATTTCATATTCACATGTGCTCAACATGTTTATCCTTGCTTGTCAGCAGCTGCTGCAGTGGGTCGTCTGCTGTCTGGTAAGTGTGATATGAAGCAGCATTTAAAGCTCGTCCTTACAGGCCTCAGCAGGGCAGCGCCGGACACGCAGATCAATGCCGTGATGAACAGAGACATATCTGTACACTGCAGTGAAAGTTCCCCTGCGACATCGACCAATCACCACCTCCTCAGGCAGTTTGTTTGGTCAGAAAGTCGTCGATGACGCCCGTTTCTCTGGGGAGCTTTAACTCCTGTGAGCAGATAACCTCCTGCTTTTCACAGCGCCGACACGGAAACTCGCCTCGGACCAGATGAAGCAGGATAAAACAGGAAGAGTCGAACTGATTCGAGCTCTCCTTCTTAACGCCGAGGCTGTTTTTCATACGCTAATAATGAATGACAGCGAGAGGCTTTTCTGAAGGTACGAATGGAAACTGATTGCTGCAGCTCTGCCAACTGCAGACGAACCAGGAATAATGAGAGCGGGAGGGTAACCTTGATTACTGGCAGACTTGAAAACAGAAGGGATTATCCTTCCTATTATTCCACTGTGTCACTGAGTGTAAATCCCTCTGAATAGGAACAAAAAGAAGAACCAGTGAATTCCTGCCTTGTTTTCACCGTCTGTGCACAAATGTTTTTCATCTGATGTTTTGAAGTCAGGAAGACGGAGAGCTGCAGTTTCTCAAATGGGATCGACAACACAAATAATCCGGAGCTGAGGTTTCACTGCTGAAGGTAACAAGGCCATCGGGGCCGAGCCGGGCTCCCCGCGGACCGGGGGCCGGGCCTCAGCAGGAGTAATGAAGTCATGGAGGACCGCTCATATTGAACCACCAGCGCCTGGTAAACAATGGACCAGCCGGGCCCGCTTCACCTCGCCGCTGATTGTCCTCTCTGCTGCACTAATGTCGGCTGTGTGAACACCGGTCAATACGTGGGGGAAGCCACGCCGTCGTATGGCGGCCTGCGCTGGGTCAGAAGGTCACGCTCACACATGGACGAATGAGATGAGGACCAGAGCAGAGCGGAGGTTAGCATGCAGCCGGGGTTTAAAGGGTCAGCTCACCCAATTTTAAAAGACAAACATTTTCTCCTTTACCTCTGTGGGGATGTGGCATCAAGCGCAGATCAGCCCAGATGTTGGTATATAATGAGATCAACGATGTTCCCATGACACCACTACAGACAGCCGCATGTTTTAAAGCACGACACTGATTCTAAACGCCGTGTGAAACATCAGAAAACAGAATCTGATCACCTGCTTTTACTTCCACAGCAGCCAACATAGAACATGCCTGAGTGACTCCTGGATGACTTAACTGCTCACCTTCCCTCGATCCTTTCCAGGTGTGCTGAACTCCTGATGTCAGGGTCTCTTCACTTGTTTCCTCCTCACTGTGGGCACATGCATGTTAAAGTCACATGTTCACTGTGATTCTGATGAAGGTCATAGGTCAAAAACGGAGCATACGGGCTCTTCTGTGGCAGAGATCACTGACACTTGCTTCCGGTCCCTTGCTCTGTTTTGGAGTTTACCTTTAAAGCAGCGTGCGTGACCTGCTGTCTCGCACTAACGGCGTGTGTTGCTGCAAAGCGCCGCTGCTCTCTGATTAGTCCTTGATGGGTCGTCAGTAGACCCCAGTCTGCCCTGTGCAGGGTGTTAGCATCGGATGACACCTGCGGCAGACATTGATTGACCTTCCAGCTCCTGGTTTCGTCTGACTTTGGCTCAGGCGTTCGGGTTTTCCAGCTCAGGGAGGATCGGAGGGCGTGCTGATGTTGGGGATCAAACATCTGAGGACGTAATTCACATTCTGGGCTCCTGGAAGAGGCTTTTTAACCACAGCGACTCGGATCAGCAGGTGAGACAGGTACCGAGTGACTATCAAAGCTCATGTGCTCTGGGACTCGTGATGATCACAGCTTGGCCCAATTTTCCCCACTGTCAGCAATTATACTGGAGCAGGGCCGATCCATCACGCCTGGCACCTGCTTGATTCAATTATCCCCATGCTATCTGTCTGACTGCAGGCTCCACACGTTCGGCTCTGGCATAAATTATAAGAGAAGAAATTAAAAAATTAGAATAAAAATGGGAGTGATTGCCTCCTTTAGAGGCTTTTCACTGTGGGAACGATTGGGAGATTGGGTTCATAAATGAATGAGCGGGGAAAAGATTCACCACGAGGACGATTACAACTGGCGATAATTATGGAAATGGTGTGTGAATCACTACACGCCGAGCCCCGGGTGATTTACACAGCACACATAAAATAGATGAAGCTGATATTAATTATTTATGGCTGAGTGTAAAGCTGTGAAATTCATCGCTGGTTGTTTTTTTACGGGTTTTTTTTGTTTTTCAGTCTAACAGCAGCCTCTCAAACACACACTGATGGATGTGCTTTAATTGAAGTATTCACGCGTGCTGTAAAGCCATACACACACGCAGATACACTAATCCATGTACGGACACATACTGTGCACTAATCTGCAAACACGCACCAGTTAAAAAAGTAAAGCAGCACAAACAAGCAGTCGTACAGAAACAGGCAGCATCACGTACGACCTGCAGAGCCTGCAGACGACCTCTGCACCTCCGCACCAGTCCTCCCAACATCTGGAGCTCTGCCGGACCTGTTACATGTTATATTCCTTCATGTGGTGGAGGGAGCTGTTTAACATGTCAGGCTAACTGACAACTGGAAACTCACGGGTGAGGTCTTGAGGCTGTGAAGTCCAGATCAGTAGATTTAGATCATTTAAAGACTCTCCAGTGTTTCGTGGATGGAGGCACTGTCGTTCTGGGGGGTGTGACTCGTGCTGTTTTTGGCGGCCTGTTTTAAAAGTCTGAGCACTTTAGTCTTATTTTAGTCAGAATTATCCCTGACTGGTTTAGTCTAGTTTGAGTCAATGAAAATTGTATTTTAGTCTCTTTTTAGTAATGCAGTTCTATTTAACCCAGTCAATATAGTATAAGTACCTCGTAATATAGAGAAACGCTAACCTACCGCAGCTGCATCTTCTAAATAACGCCGCGAGCGGGGATTGAGGAAGTGACGTCACTGTGACCTGATGCAGCCCCTGAAGTGAGACACAGGAAACAGAAACACTGCAAAATAATAAGAACAACGCAACTAAAGGAGATGAAATAACGTTCGAACATTTCGTCTCGTTTTACTGAACGAAAATGAAGAGACGTTTTAGCAGAGCTTTTATTTTGTAAACCACATTTAGTCTCCTTTTATTTGTCAACAGTATTGCTTTATATATTTAATTCTAGTTACTGTCACACGACCAGCATTTACGTTGCGTCTTGTCTTGTTTTCGTCACGTGATAAAGGTTCGTTGACGACGATGTTTAGTCATAATTTTCGTTGACGAAAGCAACAGTAGGCGTAATAACTACAGACCGACCTACATGTTCAGACAGACAACAGCATCACATCAGTAAACGACTCGTTCATTTCAATGAGATCACTGCTTTGACCAGTCAAATGTACGCAAGCACACGATCCTGGTCGATTAAACCGTCTCATAAGTCATAATAAATCAGTCAAACTGGACTTCCTCCATCACATTCGACTGTTCAATGCTGACGTCACACTGCAGCCCTGACTTTCACTCAGCACTCAATCATCAGATGATCCAGATCAAAGCAGACCGGCGCCGTGCTCGATGACTGGCTGATGCCTGAGAGCGGGCTAAACATGCGTTAGTGTCAGGACGGGTCGGGCAGCCGCGCTACGAGCTGCAGCCAATGAGAGAAGACGAAGGCTGGAGGAGGGGAGGAGTCAGAAGGAGAGGCAGCCAGAAACCACACGCAACACAGCAACAACAACAACAACAACAACAACAACAACAACAACAACAACAACACCGACCAACACAGCTGCAACTCTGCATCCAACCAGCTTCGACCACTCCTTTCTCACGGGCATCCATTGTTTTTAGAAAAGTCCTGATTCGCTCATGGTGTTGCATCATTTCCTGCGTCAGTTCTTCTGTGTTTTCATGACCAAACATAGTTTGGAAACCAGACAGACTCATCAGGGACTCCTTTAATTTGCAGCTTTGCTTTCATTCACTTCATTTTCAGCTGACAGGGAGGCTTCGATTTCAACATTTTGACATATAGGTCAAAGAAACATTCCACTGAAAAAGGTTGGCTAAGCTGGCTTCCAACGACCTGTGGCGTTAAGTCTGCCATTTTTCTGTTTTCAGGACAAGAAGACAGCGTCGCACTTCTTGATCCCACCTGCAAAGCTCTGATTGGCTCGTCTGTTCAGCTCAGACAAACACCTTTCATCTGTCACCTGTCTCCACGCTGCCCGCTTCTCAGCCTTGTTTTGATGAGTTTTCCCCTCCACACAGGTGTGATGATGTCCCAGAAGGCCACCAGGTGCAGAAACCTCTCCAGTAAAGAAGCACATGCTCTTTCAACAATAATGAACTCCTCAAAATAGGAGTCATGCGGCTTTCAGCGGGGCGATGAACTCACAGCGGGCGCTCTCGCTCTTTCCTCGGCTGCCATGTCAACACGTTAAATGAGGCAGGTCAGGGTGAAAGAGGACCGAGGTTTCCTCTCTCTGCTGTTCAATTTCTGGAGAACAGACGACCCTGACAGCCTTTACTCTGCCGGAGGAGGCTGAGCAGACGTCCGTCCCTCCGTCCGTCCATCCGTCCACCTGACAGCTGACATCTTTCCTCCTGTCTGATCACAGTATTTGACAGTAAAAGCAGAGTTTGATCTGTGGCCTGTGGGTGGGAGTTAATTTCCTGCAGGGTTCAGATCAGCCTGTCAGGGTTAAAGAGGGCTGCGGGTGCAGCTGGAGAGGTTTATTAAGTCAGTCAGCCCCTCCAGGTAATGTTTTTTCAGAAGCAAAAAGGATCTTACATGTTGCCTTCACAACCCACAAACCCACTTTAGAGGCAACTGAAGCTGCTCTGCAGGTTTTAGTGGTCTGAAAGGATCTTCACTGATTGTATGTGTCAAAGTCAGTTGTTGAGCATGTGAAAACATCTGGATTTATTATGTGCAGCTGTGTTTATGGCTCTGTGAAGCAATTACTTTTCAGACATCACGATTATGTTTGAGTTTGAAAGATGTGGACTTTAACCAGGCAGCGAATCGAACAAAGACTGTCACGTTGCATTATGGGAAGTGTGTTAGGGACTAAAAGTTGGGTAGTTGTGCCTCTGCTCCACTGATTTTTAACAGAGAACATGAATGAATCGAGCAAAGATTTCATAGATTTAGCTCAACGATGCAGGCAGCCACACATCAGGGCTGATCGGCATCGTCAAACACAGAAGTCCAGCTCACAAAGATCTCTCTGAACCAGGGCTGGACGACATGCCTGAAAACTCTATCGCGATATAAGTGTTTTAAATCGGTCGATATCGATAATTATTGATATTTTTTATGACCTATTTAAAATAAGGACCAGGAGAAAAATACATTCAATTTAAACATTTTTATTTTAAATTGAACCTTCCTCTGATTATAATCCCTCAGCTATCAAGGCAGAAAGGAAAGGAAATGTTAACACAACCATGGAAAACACTCAAATAATAAATGTAAAAAAAGTGTAAACATGTAAACAGAGAAACCTGAGAACTTTTTTTCTGCAGGTTTAGTGCAGAAAGTTCACAAATGATTCACCTTCTGCTGAATAAAATGTTTTCAGATATGTGCAGTGTTTTAGAAACAAAGCAGAAACTGAGGTGGACTTGACATCAGTAACAAACAAACAAACATGACAGACAGCACAGTAACACTGACTGAACTATAAAACCAGCCTTGACATATGAACAACTTCAGTCACTCTTCTTACTCTAAACAAACATGAACTATTCAATTAGATTTTTATTATAAGAGCTGTTTGTAAGCTGGCTTCTCCTCAGAGCTCAGTGAAGCGTGTCTTTAGCTCTATGATATGCCGCTGCCTCCGTTACGTCTTCGTGCCTTTTAGATGATTTGTCATCAGGCGCTGAAGCAGATACCTCTGCATGGCGGTCAGCTGCTTGTCGGCGGTGCTGCGGTTGGCGGACGTTGGCGAATACGGCTGCACTCCAAAGAGTGAGCGCGGCTAAGCTGGTTCAATGAGTTTGTGGTGTTAGCGGTCTTGGTGGGGACGACAGTCTTGCATAAGTTACAGACCACATTGGTCTGACTACAGTCCGACTTATAGAATCCAAAATACTGGCGAGCTGACTTTCCCTGTTTTATCGACGATTTCTTCGCTCGCTGCAGCGCTCACTTTCTGTTTCTCATCTCACTCCTCGCGGAGCAACAAACACGAAACAACGCGATGGTGCAACCGAACTTGATAATGTTACATGATTGGCGTGTTAGCGTGTCTCTCTCACTGATCAGTGATTACTCCCTACGTTGCTCGGTTACCTGAGAGCGAGTGCCTTTGTTCATGCAACCAACCTCACTTCAAAACTTCAGGTTTCTTCCGACGAAGAAAAAAAAATGATCGAATGTTTTATCGAACACATTTTATATTGATATTGATGACGTGTCTATCGCGAGACATATCGCTATCGTTCTGTCAGCCCAGCCCTACTCTGAACACATTTAAGTTTAAGGTTAGGAAGTCGTACACACCTGTGGGGAACTGGGACAAACTCCATGATAACCAGCACGTTGTCACAGCATGTAGTGACATCACGATGGATTAGCCAGTGACTGATGACCACCTGAACTGAATGATACCATACCATAACATACCATATCCTTCCTTTTCCAGTCAACCCGCACGGCCTGAACGCTCCGCTGAACAGCTGCTCATTATACAATGGACTGCTGGATGCTGAGCGCTGCTGTGTCCCCTGAACTCAAACGAAACACATTTGAAGGAGCTTTTAAAAACAGGAACAGGCCTCGTTAGCCCGCTTCGACACATTCGGCCTTCAGATATTGGAACAAGTCATTACGTGCCTCCAAACGCACAGCTTTCACACGGCACGAAGGCAAATGAACATGACAGCAAGACACCCAAAAGTTTTTCTCTGAATCTCTCAGTTTGAAGCGATCGATGCCCTGGAAGCATCCACAGATACATAATGAGCCACATCGGCTTATATCAGACAACCACAGCCTGCTGGCTTGTCAGGGTGTGTAACCTTTCTGACACATCAGCACGTCATTAGCCTGCTTCGATTTGCTTTCTGAGGTTTTCCTCCAGGCGACACGGATGCCACTTCTTCTCCATCATTGCGTTGGCAGCACATGTAGCAGGACAGAAGAGCAGATTTGCAGAGTGAATAAATATCCGAACACCTCAGAGTGCATCTCAGTGACAAAATCCATGTCTGGCGAGCCGCTTTGCTCAAAGACCTTGTGGTGAAAACACTGCAAGGAAAGCAGGAAAATTATACTCCTCCCTTTGCATTTATTATTCAGGTTCCAAGGTGCCCACTGCGCTCTCAGCGCCATGTTTAGCATTCTGTTACAAGTCACACCATGACTTTCTAAAGCTGCTGAGGAGAGGACGCCATTGTGATTTAACAGAATGAGACCACGAGAGCGGGAATGGTAACGCAACCTCCAGAGGACGGAGGACGGAGTGCTCACACAGGGAAACACGCGCCTCCAGTATCAAGGCACAGAGGAGACCGGCAAAGTCCAAAAAGTACGAACGGTAACAGAAGGTCGCTGGAGCTAATCCCAGGATGGAGACGTGGGTGGATTAAGCAAACAAGCAACACTCTGCTCAACCTCTGAAGCTCATGCTGGGCTGTCCAACAGTACAGCGCTGAAAGCAAGAGGAGCTGCCAAGCGTCCAACAACAGAAGACTGCAGCTGCAGCTCCCAGGAGTGACTGTGAGGAGCTGCATGAATGTAAAGCAGGGAACTGCTGAAACCCTGAAAACACGCTCCCAACATTTCTGACGCAAAGTTTGAGAAGAGCCGAGATATCCTGGAACGAAACTCTGAGCTGGAAGTAACTCAAGTTCTGCAGGCGCGTATGTCCGAACGCACCACGCAGGGTCATTTCACATCTGCTCTGAAAGGCACTGCTGCTGTGAAGAAGGAAACCACAAGCACCGAGCGAGAGCTTTACACAGCAAAGAAACAAACCGAACGTCAGACTGAGATAAGAATTAAGATAGTGCTTTAAAATCTGATCGATCAGAATGAGGCCAATCAGCATCAAACGATTGAAGATGGTTCAAATAGATTACAAAGAACGCATAAATCCAATGACAATACAAGATTTTAAAAGAAGAACAAAGCACAAACATCATATAAAAGGCACCACGATGAGTCTGTCTTCACCTCCACCCACGACTGACCTTTCCACTGAATCTTCTCTGATTGGTCGTTCACCCTGCAAACTAACAAACCTCAAACGGGACAGAAAACTCCACCTCCTTGGAGGAGACGTGGAAGTAATGGATCTGATTTCGGGGGCAGACTGTCTCCAGATTTGGGCTACTTGATGTCCGCAGACTAATCCTGACCCTGGTGAGTCAGAGGAGAGAGAGGCAGGCAATGCCTCGCAAAGAGGGCGGGAGGGGGGAGGAGCGGCGAGAGAGCATCAGAGAAAGTGAGAGGAGGGAGAAGATAATGAGAGAGAGAGAGGAAGAGGAGACAAAAGGAGAAAGAGCAAGATGGCTCTTTATGGATTAGTGGACTAATCGCCTCTCTATTGCTGCTGTCGGAGAGCGAGAGAGGCCACACAGAGCAGCCTCCCACAGGATCAGCCAACACACTGTGGAGCTCGCTCACCCTCCCTCTCTCTCTTTCCACTATGTGAGCTCTCTCTCTCTCTCTCTCTCTCTCTCTCTCTCTCTCTCTCTCTCTCTCTCTCTCTCTCTCTCTCTCTCTCTCTCTCTCTCTCTCTCTCTCTCTCTCTCTCTCTCTCTCTCTCTCTCCTTCCAAACTAATCAGGGCATCTCAGCTGAGAAGCTCGAGGGGAGGCCGACACTCCGAGCTGCTTCCTCCTCTCTCCGTGTCTCCATCCTTTTCCTTCCTCCTCCTCCTCTTCTTCTTCTTTTCCTGTCTCCTTCTTCATCCTCTCGACCCCCATTTCTGTTGTCCTTTCTTTACATCTTCGCCCACTTCTCCTTCCCTGCAGCTCCATCATCTTCTCCTCTTCCTCCTCCGCCTCCCGGCATCATTTTCATCAACCCGCCTTCTCCCCTCCAGCCTCCGTGTCCTCCACCTCCCCCTTCCCTCCCCTCCCCCTCAGGCCTCCGTGGAGAGTTGGATAAGTGGGCTGCAGTGGATGGGTGGGGGTGGGGGGTCAGGAGGACAATCCACTCAGTGAAACCCAAACTCGTCTTGGGATTGTGTGAGTCCTCGCTGGAGTGCTTCTCGCGTCAGGTGGGGTGTTAAGTCGGATAAATACTTGGCCACGGGCGAGAGCGTCAGAGAGATGTGTCCTCCGTGCCTTCCTTCCCCGCTCACCTCCTTCCTTCCTTTCATCTCCTCTCTCCTCTCCTGCTGAGGCTGGTAAGTCTCTTCCGTTTAGGATGCGCAGCCATCACGCCTGGGTTCCTCGGGCCAAATCGGGCACATCCTTCCGCCCGGCTGCGCGCATCACCGGCACCGCCAAACCATTTTGAGCCCAGGTAATTCCCATAATTCCCTGCGAGCTGGAGCCTGTCAAGTGAGCCTCTTCTTCCTGATCCCCACCCCCCCGACTCGGACCGCCTCAGCTCGCCTTCCTCTTCGCGCCGCGCATAAATACTCCTCTGAACGAGTCACTTCATCTGGCGTCGCGTCTCAGACTCGTATGAAACAGATCTGCCATCAGGTGAGATCGTCACTTCACCTGCAGCTTGATTGATTCCTGCTACGAGAAACTACTCGTGTACGGCTACAATCTCTGGAAATCATCTTCATTAGCGGAGCAAAACGGATTGTCTGATTAACTCAGACGAAGCTGTTCAGACTTCAGATGGATGAAAGCCTTTGGGGAGGTTTTACAAAAAGGTGATTTGCATTGAAACTTTTTTCTCGGTTCATTAACGAGACTCCGCGTTGGAACACGGAAACACGCTAATGTGGAGGTCGGCTCTGCAGAGCTTCACCTGCAGCCCGCTGAGAGCGCCGGCTCTTTCCCATCGCCTCGTGGTTTTAACCTGCCTCACCTCTGTGATCCAGCTGTCCCATTAAATCACTCTCACACCTCTCTGTTATGTATCATGAAAACACGGGCGGCGAGGCTCTAACAGCAGGGCCGACGACTCGTTTCCTCTCTGCTAAGATCAGTAACGACTCATTTTCACCTCAACAAACAGGAAATAAAAAGAATGGTCATGAAGGAGTCGTCTCTCTCAGCCAGTTAATCTGCTGAGGTCAACGCTGAGGAGGCTTGACTCTCCTCTGGAAATATTCTGGAGTTTATACTTCGAGGCAGAGCTGCTTTCTCCGTAACCTTTCCGCTTTGCCGATGAAGAGCGCACCTCACGGCAGCGTCAGCCGGAGAGGAATCAGAGTTTCAGTGTAATAGACGGTCTGTAACGAGGCTCGTGTAATCCTTTTCAGGCTGTAATCGCTGTATGTGCACGTTAAGGCGACAAACTATCAGGACGCTCTTTTCTCCGCTCAAATCCTCTAAACAGACATTTCAAAGGGCTTTAGCATGTCGTCGTTGTTGAATGCAACTTTTGTCAGTTCAGTAAACGTGACGGATATCGAGGAAGATGCTGCTCCACCTCAGGAGACTCAACCTCCACTGAACAATGACGAAGAGCTTCTTATTCAGTGACAGCTTCCATAGAAAGACTTCCTGCTGATCCTAAAGCACCACCTCGTTTATTTTTGTTTATTTAGGTCGTCTTTTTGTCCTTCTCTGGAACTGACAGACGAGAATGCTGCATTTCAACCAGTAAAAGTATGAAAGGATTGGCTGCCATCATCCAAAATGGACCCCAAACTGCCTCATCAGGCAGAGCTGAGACTCGATCCGGAGGCCTTATGGTTGGAGCTTTAAAATAAACTGCAGCACCCAACATAAAGAGCGTTTTCATCAGAGGAAGATGAGATGGTGGCAGTGAAGACGTTTAAATTTTCCACTCCAGCTAATAGCCGTCTCTCAGTGAACGGGCTGGGCGTCTCTGCACCTACAAATAAAACGTCAGAGAAAAGGATTTCTTCATTGTGTTCAGTGTAGAAATCCTGTTCCTGGGTCTCCTCGCACTCCTCGAGCCCCTGCAGCACTGCACCAATCAGCCTGTTCACCTCGCACTCTGAGAGCACAGCACGTGATATTTTTGCCTTTTGAGACGGTCGTCGTGTCAGACGAGGCGATCACACAGTAATGATTTGGCCTTTCGTGACTTATGTGGCTGGAAAGGAAGGAAGCACCAGGGAGCGAACTCACTGTCCCACCCGACGGCACCCACAAATTCAAGCTCAGGTTGATGAATTCGAGCAGTCTTGGGTGTGATAGGGATGGTATGAGGCTCCTAACCCGAGGACGGATGGATGGATGGATCTGCATCAGGGTCTCCGTTCCCGGCCGTGTGAGGGGCTGTGACCACACACTCAGCGCTGAATCCTCAGCAGCTCAAGCAGCATTAATGCAACATAGATGCTGTAATCTCCCATGACTACCTGCTGCATTACTGCACGCCACAGCGCGGCACAGCTGTGTGCTTCGGCAGTGCCGCCTGAGCCGGAGCATAAGGGCTGAACAAGTGCTTCCACGAGCCTTCGGCGTTTGTGTTGCTGACTTTACAGCATCACAGAAATATTAAAAAGAACGTGTCCCTTCACATTAAATCACTCCTGCTGCTCGATGAATGTTTTAGAGACTCTGTGCATCCTGTGTGTGCTGGAAAAGGAAGTGAAAGAGTCCATCCTTTAACTGCTCAGAGGAGGATCTGCTGATGAATAAGAAACGTCTCCGTCTTCATACTAAAGCTGCTGTACAGACACGTAACGGTGAGACAGCAGTTATCCTGCTCAATATGAGAGAAACGGACACTTCTCTGTCTGAGGGGAAACGCTGAGGTCTAAATATTACTGATAATTTGGAGAAAGGTGTTTTATAATCTCCGTCATGTGAGCAGAGGGAGGGCTGAGATTCTTCCACATGCTTCGCTAATGCTGTTAGGTAATTACTGCACTGGAGTGATATGAAAATTATTATGGCTGATTATGCTAATCGCTCTTTAATGGTGCTGATGAATGTTTCACGGTCCTATACATTTACTGTTGCATGTCTGTGTGCAGTGCTGTGTGTTCTGAGGTGGTCGCATGCCCTCTAACACGGAGGTGTGTGTCGGTTCAGAGAAGCCATTCAGGTCTCCGCCGACGGCTGCAGGGACGGTTAAGTGGTCCATTAATCCTGAAGAGTCTTGTGGCAAACAGGGTGTAAGACATGTGGGAGGACAGCTGGGAGAGACAGACAGAGGGAGGGACGGAGGAGGAGTCCTCTGTCATGCTAAGAGTCATTCAGGTGTCAGCGGACACTCGGTCCTTTGGCTCGGTCCGGGTCGATCAGATGAGACGGCACACAGGCTGGAGGACAGGAGGACACAGGGACAGATTATCAGATGGGAAGCAGCAGAATGTCCTGCTTGAAAAGAGACGAACTGAAAGTCAGCTCGCTTTGACAGATAAAATAATCAAATCACGAGTGTCACTTTGTCCAACAAAGCAGGACGAGACAAAGTCCAAAAGCCTTCAGCAAAGCAGGAGGAAACTGGGGACGCTAAAACGACACCACAAGACATCTAAATCCCACAAACCAAACGATGAGCGGACAAGAAAAAACGCAGTCTGGTCCAAACTGTCCACGTCAGTCAGTCGACACGTCTAAGTGATGAAGGTGGACTGGTTTCCATCAGCCCGCCAGAAGACAAGACAGTTCTGGTTTGGTACAGTTTTTATGGTCTGCTGTCGCATCACTGACAGCTTCTAAGTGCTCGTCAGGGACTGGATGCATAAATACATACGTGTTGATTACTCACTAGCATTAATCTTATTTCACATCATATTCATACATTTAGCCGCTGCACCGCGTTACGATCTTTCAGCAGACACAACAACCTACGAGACGTCCTCGCATCAAAAGCGTCGACTGATGAACTCGTCCAGCTTCACTTCACGCCGCCGAGCCAAGTCAATGCTTCACCACGATCGAGCACGGGCCAATCGGGGCTCACCAGGGCCGAGCCGTCTGCCATTTTCCCCCGAGACAAGACATCTGTGCTGCTCGGCCTCGTCGCCAGCAGAGAGCGTTTGTCAGGAGAGATTAGCTCTGAGTGAAAGGGGGGGGGGGGGGGGCAGTGGACCCCATGTGCAGCACTTAACCCACACTTCTTCTGTGCTTTTCATCAGTTTCTCTCCGTCCGTGCTTCACTTTCCTTCAGACTCCGTTTGTTTGGGCAGAACGTCTTTGTTGATCTGAAGCTACGGTACGTTTTCACACAACCTTCAAGAAAATGAGGCCCACACTTGACATCTCACCCCCCCCCCCCCAAAAAAACAAGTCTAAACAGGAAGTCGTCAAGAAGAAATGAAGTTAGTTTCTGTGCCGCTTTGATTAATCAGTGATCCTGATCAATCAGTCCCTGATCTGCTGAGTGTGACTCCTCCTGACACGTTCTACCAGAGGACGGTCTGAACGACGTCCTCGGCTCTGATTCGCTGAAGGTCACGCTTTCGCCTCGGCCTTTGTTGTAGAGCCTTGACGCTGCTTGTTTTGCCGTCCTTCTTATTCTTCGCCTTCAGTGGAGACCTTGTATAAAGCCTTTACAGGTGGCATCGTTTTACATTTTGACTAAATTACCAGTTAGATCACTGATAAGATATTAATGGGAATAACTTTCGGGGTTTCCAAGTTGTGGAAAATCTCTTTCACTTGTGTTCATCCTCACTTTGTATTATCATCTCTACATGTCTCCAATGGACCGTTCAACAATTCACAATCTGGAAAAACTAATAGGCATCTGGACCACTTATTAACAATACAATTATTAATTAACATTGAGTTCCTGTACTGAGATGATTTGCTAACTTTTGACTTTCTCTAAAACGTCTTCTGCTGATTCAGCATTTCACGACGATAAATCTGTTGGACTCACGATGGACAATCTAAAACAAAACATATCGTCCTCCTAAATTCCACTATTTCCTTCTTTCCCTTCCCTTCCCCCTAAACCTAGTGCCTACATTACCCACAATGCAACTTCGCAGTCAACATTATGTGTTATGCAGTAGCAGCTAACAGCAGCTAGCCTGCAGCAGAGATGAAGAGCCGGCTGAAGACGTCTGCTGAGACGCTCCTTCATGTGGGTCACGGTGGACCTTAGAGGAGCTCTGCTGAGGTCACGTCTCCCAAACACCAACACCATGGTGGAGGAGGATGAATACCAGCAAACATCCCAAAATACATGCTTGATAATGGCTTTTAATTGATCAGGGAAGCAGCAGTGGATGATTTATCAAACATCAACTCAGCTGTAATATTTCCAGCCTATGAACCCTCCTCACACGGTGCGTTTGTTCCTCTCCAGCAGCTCGACAACGTTCGCATCAGACGCATCATTCATATTGAAATGCTCATTGAAAAGTCTGGAAAGCAGGATCTGTGGACCCCCGTCTGTCTGTCCCAGCATCAGATCTCAGCGGCTGAGGTCGGGAGGGCGCCCACGCCGCCTGTGTGATGGTTTTCCACGCCAAGAAGACTATCAGTCACAGCCACGCACAAGTGACACATCATTCGTCCTGTTTACCCCTGAGCTGAGGCCGCTTACTGTCCAGCTGCCAGGAGCAAACAATGTGGAGGGGAGCCCAGGGAGGCTCTGGCTCGGCCCTGATACTAAACTCCAGGCCAGAAACAAACAAAAACGCTGTTGTTCCAACGTGAGATTTGGCTATTTTAAAATGTGTGCTCTCACCGGGCGGCTGATATTGCAGAAGGCTTCACGGCGCCTTTAAAGTGGCTAAATCACAACACTTAGCGCAGGCAGGAGCGTCTGGAGTTGTGGCGGAGTGAAAATTGGCCTAAGGTTTGTGCAGCAGGAGGAACGCTGGAGTTTGCTGCCAAACACTTCAAGGAAAGACATGAACGCTTTAAAAATAAGCTCTGGACGTGCTCCCTCTGTTTCTGAAGGCGTCTGGTTTAGATGTCCTCTTCCTGTGGACGACTGGGCAAACGTAGGCAACACGGTGGATCTCCAGCAGCTACAGCTGAGCCTGACTGCAGGTTTTTACCCTCGTCACAAAGAGTTTTCCAGAGGAGAAGAAGACGTCGAGCCTTCAGAAACTCTACACTTCACACCTCGCTGCCACCTCATTTCAGCCACAGGAACAAACAGCTCAGTGACGGTGAAGAGTTTCAGGTTCTGCTGGACGCATGCATGAATATGATTGGATGTTACTGGTCAGCTGGCACCCACACAGCTGCTGAATGAGCCTGTGGTGGTGGACCATGGATGTAAGCGCGACTTCATGCTGTACTTCATTTAGATGTACAACCTGTGAGAGATCAGCTGCATGAAGGCAGCCTGTCAAACAACAAACACCTGACAAACACCTGTGTTTTCTGCGTCCCACAGATCCCAGATCTGTACGACACCAACTAACAATCCTAATCTCAGTAAGACAGCTTCAGCATAGCATGAGGCAGTCCAGCAGACCTCCAGGTGAGTGGGCAGATGGTGAGCAGTGGCACATCCCCGCTGCCTGGCACAGACTGCACTGTGCTCTGCATCCATCCCACCGGCCTCTATAGAACTCTGGATTATGTTCAATGCCAACGTCTTTAAATTCTTGCTTTGTATAATATCTGCACAGGGCAGCCGCAGTACGGCTGAGGCTCTGGAAACAAACTGCGGTTAAGGTATGGTCAGGACCGGACAACCAGAACAGCAGGCTGAGGTTAGATGAGGAACGCTGCTCTGCGACAGGACTCTGCAGATGTGGACGAATCATATCCACCACTTCTCTCTGCCTCCCGCCCCCCGGGGATACCGGTCTGCTGCCCCCGACCTTGTGATGCACACAGGTTGTACTGCTGCTCATGTCTGGAGGGCCTCAGAGCAACAAATAGACCAGAACAGACAGTTTAGATGTTGAGTGTTTTCAGGAAATGTGGGAATAAACTAAGCTGGAATAGAAATAAAAAAGGCACTAAATATATTACCCATGAATGTCTGAAGGAAGCTTCTGTCTTCAGCCATGAGCCACTAACAGATTTCTTCTAAAATATGCTGCTCCGCTCTGAAAATAAACACCACTCCAGCTCCCTTTGTGTAACAGCTTTCTAGGAATCGTTTCCATGTTTATTGAACGGAAAGCAGGAAATCTGAAACGGTTCCGTATCAGCAGGCTCACATGTGCGCAGCTTATTTGCATGATGAGATAAAACGAACCATTCTCGTGACTGTTCAAGCATTCAAAATGTGTTGAATAATGTACAGCGGCTTCGGCTCAAAGGAGGGGAAAGAAAACGCCACTGAGACTGAATCTGTCAGCAGGTCGAACAGCCGCAAGATGCAAGACAGGTACGGGACTCCAGGTGCAGGTGAGGCTGAAAAGAGCATTCACGCCTTAGAGCCTGTGTGCACAGGTTTGAACAAAGAACAGCAGCTGCACGACAAATTCAACTTAAAAACGTCGTTTTTGGAGTCTGGAGCACTGCAGTGTGTCCGTCCACCGTGGACAACACGGCCGATGTCTCCTGCTGTTTAACCAAAGGTCACAGCAGCTGCGTATCTGTTTAACCTAAATACCAACAGATAAACAACTGTTCGGCTTATCACGCCTCCGGAGGGTGGGGGGGTGGGGGGGCACTCAAAAAGCACTGAACGTAAGAATCTGTGCTCTCAGTTTTGCAGACTGTGCACACGGTTTAATAATTGATGGCCTGAAAGCAACTTTTCCTGCAGGATGTAGACATTGTTACACAAGCTGCATCAGGCCAGCAGAGAAAGAAAGGCTCCTGCAATAACTTTGCCACTTTTGGAAAAACAAACTGCCCAAACAGACCGGAAGGACGTCATCCTTAAAGGTTTTTAGACGTGATGCAGCACAGACGCTGTTGAAACCATGAAGGTATTCATCGTCACCTTTCTCCACTGGACGCTGTTAAACATGTGATGACATCACAATGACCAAACGACCAGCTAACAGCAGGAACAGAGACGCTCTCCGACTCGCTCAGAGACGTACGCGACCCTCGTCTGCAGCCTGAAAATCTGACCCATCTTCACGCCTCTGCACTGCTGCGCTCTTCCTCTCTTTCGCGATGCTGGTCCAGATGTTGTGTGTTCCTCTGCTGTGAGCCTGCAGAATATATCTGTTTCCAGTGATGCCACACATGGCTGCTGGATGTATTTACACAGTAAGGACGGATGAATTTCAACATCCTGCAAAACCCTGGTTTATGTTTAATGACACTGTTTGTAAAAATCCTTTGTCTGCAACTAAGATATGCTTTAATATGTAATCAATAATTTAAAGAATTAATTATGGTTATGTAAACAAAGTACGGCGAAGGTCAGGCAGAACGGTTAGGGAGAGGCTTCAGTGATGGAAAGAACAGATCAAGTGTTGATCTTTGGGCCTGAACAAGCTGAAAGATGACATGAAGCCTGATGAGGTGACTCTTTCTCTTAAAATGCTAAATATTGAGGGGTTTGGATTCAAAGTTGATTTTTCAGAGAAGACAAAGGCCTTTGTGTAATCCACGTCTTTTATGGCTGTAAGCTGTAATAAGAAGATGAGTTCCAGCCTCTAATATCTGATTGCTGCCTCATTTCTTCAGATGATTGCTCAGATGAACCACGGGGAGCACAGTTTGCCATTAATCATGTGTGTCACATGCTCGCTTCTGTTATTCTGCTCAGTTTTCTGCTGCTTTCATCATCAGCGTGGTGCTGCCTGCTGTGCAGATCTGTGCGCAGCCTCTAAATCAACTGAGACTGTGAACAAATCCCAGTTCACAATCTCCATTAAATCCACTGGAATCTTTCCATGAGGTGAGATCAATAATTAAAAAGTTTGCGGTGTCACACCTTGACTCTTTCTGCTGACATGCTGGGTTTCTAGGGGACCTAATAGATGCTAGACTGAGGTGAACGTGACTGATTCACAGTTATGGATGCACAACAAGTCCTGAGAAGCAGCTCCAAGATGTGTCGTAGCTTGAAGCTAACGAAATGTGTTCAAGATCTGTCGTTCACATCCAGACACACGCAGGCGTGTTTACACAGGCTGGAAGAACTTCAATCTTCCATTATTCCATAAACACAGAAAGCATGAGCGGCGCGCTAATGTGGCTCAAGCTAACGCTAATAAACAGTTGGCGACAACCGTTCAGCGACACTGAACCCAGCAGAAGATGATTAAATGAAAGCCTGCCAGCCGCCCTGAGCGGCTCGATCGTTCATTAAACTCCACAGCACCAAAGTGCCGAAGAGAAAGAACAACATGCTGCTGATTATCTGGCTAATCTTAGGACACGAACGCAGTCCAGAACAAACACATGGTCTGTCATGTGCATGGGGACATTTATACTGGAAACACTGCGAAGGCTGTTTGTTCAGCTCCCTCACTCATTCTGGCACACAAACGTCTTTTCAGACCTTTGTCATTGTGGCAAAATGATTTATATTACGGGGACGAGTTTTGGAGCCTTTTGGGAATAAGACAGTGAGCGTAAAGCTTAAATGTCGGCTCTCAAATGGTAAAAATGGAAAATCACAATAGGTTAATGATTCTCGTGCTATTCACGTTTTCAGCGGCTCAGTGAGAGAAGGACTCTAAAAGGCTCTTTCACAGAAGACGCCCTGACACATCGCAGTAGAAAAAGCACAGGTGTAAATAATGAAGTGTCCGTCATGACCCACTGAGACACCTGAATACAACAGAGCAATCTGATTTTCCAAAATCTGCTTTATGCACCCAAAACTACAAAAACCCAAAGAGCTTTTCAGCGTATGCGCCTGCTCAGAAACTCAGAAAGACGTGCCGTCTACAAACGCTGCATCCAGCTGGGATCATCCTCTGGGGAGCGTCAATGTGAGCTCTACCTTCAACATAACCTACAACATTCAGCACATGAGGCCATTCTGTCTGATTTCAGCTCAGGATGAGAGGCCTCAGAGTCTCAACAGTCATTAGAAATCATCTACTTTGGATTCTGCGTTCAGCAGCGTCGTGCCGGACAGACCGGCCTGCATCACCGTCATCAGGCTGTGCCGAACACGACAGAAACACCAGCGACCACCGGAGCTTTCACACAGCTTCAGACGTCAATACATCATAAAAAGTCCACCACCAGCTCTCTCAGCAGAGCAGCTATCCAAATCCCACTCAGAGCACAGAGCAGGTCTGGTACTTACATCCCACCATCATCATGGCCACAGAGAAGATCTTCTCTCCGTCGGTGGTCGGGGCGATGTTGCCGAAGCCGATGGTGGTCAGGCTGGTCATGGTGAAATACAGGGAGGTGATGTACAGCGAGTCCTTGCCCGGGCCGCCCTCCCATTGGCCAGAACCACTGGTGTTGTAGCGGTAAGGCGACCCGATGCTGATGGCCAGCTGGTAGAGCCAGCTGTCCATCTTGATGGTGTTGGTGGCCTCATCGATGACCTCGTAGTCCCCGATGCTGTACCTGTTGAATTTCAGCATGTTTAGCAGAGCTTAAGCTAAACTGAATGAAGGTAGAAGATAAGATGCTAAAGAACCACAGTTTCAGTGGAGTGATGAAGTATCTTCCCTATTAATTTTGTTCCATTACAATCGTTTTACTTTAGCTTTTTGAAAGATACCATAAATGCACGACTGCTCCTGTGCTGTCTTTAATACTCAATGGGTTTCTGTGCAAAAGGCCAATATAATATTATTCATGTAGTAACGAAACCATAATCTGAAGGCAAACATTTCCCACTGAACCTAACAGAAGCAGCAAATAAGCTTCCCCATCAAAATGTAGTTAGCAAATGAAATTAGCGTTACATAAGTGGAGCGAAACACGTTCCCTGACCAGTGATATGAAGTGCTTTTAGGTACTTCACAAATATAATCTCAGCAGAGGAAAAAACTCCCCTTGAAACCTTTAAAAAGCTTCATCTTTCCATTATTTATACCCACGTCCCTGAACATATACTCAGGGTCCTTTAAATCTCTGGATCTAATGCCTCGAACAGCTTTAAGAATATATGACGGAGCACTTAAGCAAACCTTAAATATGGTTATTAAAACCATTAATCATTCATGTAAGAGCAGACTGAGGACCATAAACAACATTCGGGGCTTCGGTTTGGTCCGTCGAGGCTCATATTCACTTATTAGGGGAACTTACTTAATGCACTTTTCCAAATGAAAAGTTAAGATGTTCTGTCTGCTAAACCTGCAAACACGAGCTCAGATTCCACCGAAGACGCAGAGCGATGAAAACGCTGCTTTAGTCTTTCTGTTAGTGAGTGTTTGCAGGTAAAGGTAGGGTCAGCCCTCCCCTCAGCGCTCCCAAATTCAACCGAGCGAGCTAGAGATGTCGGAGTCGGAGTTTACCAGATGCAAGCCAGCCAGTGAGCCACCAGTCCGAACACGCAGACCAGCAGGACCAGAACAGCCGCGCCGTACTCCAGGTAGTGGTCCAGTTTCCTGGCCACCCGGCCCAGACGCAGCAGGCGGACCACCTTCAGAGAGCTGAACAGGCTGCTGATGCCCTGAGGGGGAGGAGGAGGAGGGGGAGACTGGGATTATTCCAGGTAGATGTAAGAAGAGGATGCATTTATGAAGCCCGACCCCCCCGAGATGCTGTTGCTATGCTTCCCATTCTATATTTGCACATACAGTTACCATCATGATGACGGCAGTCAGTGTTTGATACGATCAGATACAAACACAGTTTTTCATTTTCATCAGACGACAGTCGATTGATAGTTTGCTAGCAAAAAAAACAACTCTTGCAATCAGATAAATTGGTTAAAAAACACCATTTGTTGTTTCTTGCTGACTTGTTTTTGACAACAGAACCCTGTAAAGACAAGTAAATATTTAATTATACGGCTACATACATGAGACGATGCTACAACACTGAGGATGGAGCCACAGGGCCCAGACAAAATGCTCAGAAAACATCAATCTAGTATTGCGGCGACTTGTTAGCGCTGGTGTTAGCATGCAGTCGTATAATGAGAAATGTGAGAGAAAACACGTTAAAGTTCAGTTCTACAAGGAAAGATAAATGTTATTGGTTCTAACATCCTGTTTGGATGCTTCTCTCCTCTTCTTGTCTGAATTTCCATCGTGGTTTTAAGTCCTGCACAGATTAGGATGATGAGTCCGCTGACATGTGAAAAAGTGACGTCTGCGTTTCCATTTCTGATGTTCAGAAAAGTTCCTGTTCTTTTGGAAAGCAGCAGCCGACGACTTAAATCCAATAAAGAGCTGCTGGTGTTAGCCTGCTAGCCTGTTAGCCTGGTCAGTTCAATATTCATGTCATCACACTGACAGAAAAGAATTTAAAATACCTCAAACTTTTCTTAATTTTCATTTTCTATGATTTTTGAATAATTCCATTTACAGTCGAGGCTCAGATGTTTCCCTGAAACACTGAACTAACAGTAATCTGGAGACTCGTCACCTTCTCGCTCGTCTCTGTAAACAGAGCGCTTTAATGGCTGCAGGAAGTGGAAACTGAAAGGCTGATGTGAGAGTTACACAAGAGAGGAATAGAAATGACAGAGCAAAGGTGAACCAGCTCAAGAACAAGGTGCCGTGAAGACTCAGTCATTCAGGTCACGTTGATTCAGCCCTCAGCGGATAAAAACAATGTGCTGAGCTGGTTTTCAGTCCGCCCACAGATGAAGAGCTCCATTTTAAAAACCACCCATACTTGAAATAAACAAATGACGCTCGATCAGAAAGGCGTTCAGATGCTCGTATCTCGACCAGGAGCTTGATTCTGCTTTCCTTGGCTGTCAGCGAGCACATGTCCTCATTACTGGAGAGCACTGTGAACAAAAGCAGAGCTGGCAGTGCTGCGTTCAGAGCCGCACTTCAACATCCATCAAAATTATTTCTAAATGCCATTTTGTCCATGTTGTGCAGCTCTAAGCTCAAGGACAGACCAGAAAAAGGTTCCAGCAAAGACACGGAGAACAAACAGCTGTTTCCATCATCCAGAAATATTTCCCAGTTAAACTGTTAACGCACTCAAAGCCACGACAAAGCCAGAGCAGGTGAACAGGTAGTTTACCTGAGACCAGGTGAATCAGCACGCACACATCCCGAGTGCTCAGAGTGTTTCAGGTGCAGCTGCTTTCACCAGGAAACGTTCAGGAAACAGATTTCCTCTGGCTGAACGCTGAGGGCCAAACAAACACACTGCAGGCCAGATGAAGCTGATCCTAAACCACATCCCAGCACCTGCAGCATCACCACCTGTTCTACAGCTCAAATCTGATTGGATCATGGACTGATGTGACAGAAAACTCCTCACGCTTACACTCTAGATTCAAGCCAGTCAGAGTTAATGGTTCCAGTCTGGCCGTCGCTGGCTCAGACTGGGCTCAGCGCAGATACCGCTCTGATAAAGATGCTGCTGCTGAGCCTCGGTCACGGCTGAGTACAGTGAGCAGAAAGCCCCGAGCGTCAACAACACGCCTTATTTTCCACGTCAGTGCGTATGAATGGGACAGTCCGTAAACAGCACTACGACGCTTTTCAGCTTCTGTACAAAACACATCCGAGGTGGAGCGTCTCAGAGCCGTGTGAAACACACAGAGGAAGACGAGGCCTGAGCCCTTCGTGCTGCTTCAGGTTCACACAGTCCCACTTCTAGAACAGAAAAGAAAACCTCTGTCCTCTATTCAAACCTCAACGTCTGCATGAGTCACTTCACCACATGGACAGGATGAGTCCTAAAGGCAAAACTCAACTCTGATCTCGATGTGCCGTCCATCATTTTCTGAACTTTCCCTGTAATTAAACCTGACTTTGACATGAAAAGCTGGAAGTTTAACCAGAGTTTAGCACATTTATCCACATGCCAGAAACAAAAATGACACAAAGCATTCAGTCACAGTTTAATCAGGATGAACTGCTGCAAACTCTGCTTTCAAGCGCAAGCAAATGATATCATTGATATTAGGATTCATATTCATCACTGGATATCACATTAATGTCTACATCTGCCCCAGTAACAAGTAATCTGTCCACCGAAGGAGACCGACGGGCTGATTTATTGACCTTCAACTCGTCACATATTTTGCTCACGGCTCTTTAATAAACAAGTCCAGAGTTAGAAATCCAATTCAGGCCGAGCTCTAAAACTCAAAACACAAGCAGAATGTAATGCAGAGCACCACGGAGCCTCCGCACACAGCCTGTGGCCCCTGAGACTTTCAGGGGCCGGTTTCTTTACACCCTCTCTACTTCACAAACTTCCCCAAAACACCATCGGCTGAGAGAGACTGAAAATAAGTAAAAGTGATTGTTTCCAACCACCGGAGCGGCAGCCAGGAGCCCGAGGCGTCGGCACGCTCGGCACGATCCCTTTTAACACAATTAACAGGGCCGAGCTGGTTGTTGGAGCGAGGAGAGAAAACGAGTGCGTGAACGTCAGCAGGGTTATCCAACGATGATGGTACGCAGTGACGCGGGAGGCCGCCGAGGACGAGCTGCTCTCTGCGGCTTCCTTCAAGCTCCTCACCCTCGGCTCAGCCTTCACCTCCACCCTGACGCTCACCGTCAGCCTCGGCCGCTCCACCTTCAGCAGCTCAGCCAGCCCTGCCTCCTCTTCAGCAGTCACTTCAACCGCAGCTCCCATGATGCTCTGACAGCAGGCCGATGGCGAAGTTACACAGAATATGTTGGTTTTTAATGCCAGTTAAATAACTGCTTTCAGCAGTTTTCACCAAAATTACAGAAGGTTAACTCTTTACCATGTACTCCAGTAGTTTACCCATAGACCTCCAGATGCTCGTGGAACCAGAGCTGTGAGTTCCTGCGATCGCTCTGATGAATAAACACCCCAAACAGCCGTCAACAGGTGTTTGAAACTTCAGAAAAACAGTTTTGACATGAGCACCACTTCAGATACAAGCTGAGATGAAAGAGGATGTGTGGAAGCACCATGAATTTATTTTGTGCACTAAAAAGTCTCTAAACGTGACGATAAAGCCAACAAATGAACTGCTGACTGGATTCAGACGAGACGGACTTGTTGCTGTTTGAGTGCTTCCACTGAGGTTTTCGGGTCAAATGCTTTAGATTTGCCTGATTGGAAGTCATTTAGGATCCAGACTAATCAAGACCAGTTCTACCGGGAGCTGAAGTTACTCTGCCTGAACAAAAGCGTCCAATCACTCGAGCATTCAAGCGAAATCATGTCAGTTATCATGTTTATGTTGCTAATTCAGCCTCGAGCCTGAGCTGCATGTTGAGTCTGAGCCTCCTCTCCCGTCCCAGTCCCAGGTTCAGACCCAGACCTTGTCCCAGCTGCAGTCTGTCTCTTGACTTGATCTTAACCCTTGACCTGACCAGGCCTGGTTCTGACCTCCAGTGGACTGAGGAGGTCTCGCTGCTCCGGCTGCAGGTCTTATATTTCCCCCTCTCTGATGCCACAAACCCAGCCAGCCGTCGCCGCCTCTCCCCAGCCACAGCTTCAAAGGCCTCCCCTGGGACGCAGACGGTTCCCAGCTCGTATGTAAATGCATCTAAATTAAGTAGCCGCAGGACAGAGCAACACAGATGAAAAGAGCATGAGTCAAGAGCACGCAACGCATGTAAAACACCGGCTCGTGAGCACCTGTTTATCCAAACAGAGCCGGCCGAGTGCCACAGCGTACAGACGGAGATTACGCGTCCACCGGGAAGCTGTCCTCGCCGCGCCGGCTCGTTCTCTCATTATTTCCAAAGCAGACGACGCACTGCTGCATATTCCTGACAGCGCTGGGAGCTTAGCGTGTTTTCAGTGCTCAATCTAGTGAGCATTAAAAATTCAAAATGTCTCAGCTTTTAGCAAAAGAGCGCCATGCTTCAACTGAGTTTTCAATTGTCAGTCCACGCCAGCAGGAGCCAGAAGCTGAACCTTCGCCGAGCAGCAGAAGAAGAAGCACCGGAGCTTTCTGTGCAGCTTTTAATCCCCCGATCGTTTCAAACGGGAGGATAAATGTCAACCTGAGTGTGTTTTTCATCATTTAGGACCACAGAATACATTTGGCTTAATAGCTTTTCAGATTGTCTTCCTCCCTTTGACGCACGACAGACATAAAATCTGAACTACGTGTGGGGATTAGTCGAATTAGGCATTTGAACCAAATCAAATCAGACCACCACCATTCTTCCACTCACACACACCTCCCTCCATCCTTCGCCCACCTCCTCCTCTTCACGAGGGCTTTCTCACAGCAGGAGCTAATAACACCAACAAAGACTGTTTATTCAGGGTCCATAACACCAGGGCCCTGAAATCTGCACACGGAAATGGAATGCAGCCATGATTAACATGACTGATTCCACCTTTTCCTGCATTTGCACAATATCAGTAAAACAGAAAGACAATAAAAAACGACTCCAGCGTGGCTGTGATGAGCACTGTTCTGTGATGGCGGTGTTAATACCACGTTTTCATCTCAGCTTAGCAGCATCGACTTGTTTACACGACTGAAGTTCATTTTGCAGAGCATGAGGGATCATAGCTGTCAGAAAACACACGTCTGCTGCTCATAGGTGCACCTGGGAGGCTGCGTGAACGGCGCTGTCCCACTCAGCTGGGCTCGGATAACCATCCGTATCACACAGGATGAACGCAGCCTTATTGTGTCAGCTCACCTCTCTGTTTCCCACTCATCTCCCATCACACACTCAGAGAAGTAAAAACAAATCACAGGAAAATGAAACACATGATGTGCTGTCGATGGTGCACACTGCATCACTCACAGCCCAGTATACCACAGAACGGACCAAGCATACGGCAGCTCTTTAGGAACACACAGCCCAAAAAGAAATGCACAGCAGGAGAAAAAATAAACATGCATACTATTATTTGGTATGAAAACTCTGGAACATGAACATGAAGAGCTGCTGTGGACAAACGAGCTGATGAGATGTTGTTGGATGCTGACATTTTGGCTCCTTAACGGAAAACATGTCAGTGATGTATCCTATAAACTGGGATGAAAGTCTGTGGCAGCAGACAGGAGACACAACAAATCATGTCCACAGGACGACGCTGCAGTACAAACCCCAGCAGACCAGCAGCAAACCAGCAGCAGACCAGCAGCAGACCAGCAGCGGACCAGCAGCGGACCAGCAGCGGACCAGCAGCGGACCAGCAGCGGACACAAAGACGTCACTCATGTTGCTCTTTCACTGACAGAAATATTGTCTTGATTCACATCGTGATATTCTGTTCATGGACGCTCTCGTCTCCCTCCAATCTTCCCTCCATCCTGCCTCCATCTTCCCTCCAATCCTCCCTCCATCCTCCATCTTCCCTCCAGTTCTCACTCAGCAAGCACTTTCAGCTCCACCTTTCCTTCCTCCCCTTCCTCCCCTTCCTCCCCTTCCTCCCCTTCCTCCCCTCTCTCGGTGTTAACACGCAGCGTTAATATCGCGCCCCCGACCGCATGGCGTTCAGCTTCCTCGCGGCTCTGTCAGCTGGGCCGGCCGCGGCGGTGGCAGCGTGCACGCCACGCAGAAAGGTCAGCGTGGATGAGACCTTTCTGAGCCGCCGCGGTGCCTGCAGTCGCACGCTGTGAGCTCCCATCGGCCTGCCAGGCTCCTCCGTGTCAGCAGGTGGCTCCAGGACCCGCGGGGGGTTCAACACAACCCCCCCATCTCTCTCTCACACACACACACACACACACACACACACACACACACACACACACACACACACACACACACACACACACAGACTCCTCACAACACCTCTGCTGCAGCCTGCGGGAGCATCAACGCCGCATGAGAACCACCTGACCTGTATGTGTCGAGGGACATGAGAAAACCTCGTATCTCCAAAATGTCACCCGGGAGAAACAGAGAGAAACGTCCTCCTTAAAGGGAGATTCTGCTCTTGTGTAGCTTCTCGTCTTCCTCTTGTCTTTGGATAACGTTTCTCCATCTTAATGGCTGAGATCTGGAATCAGCATCACCAGAGTGAAGGCTAACAGTCAGACAGCCTGTAAACAAAGCCCACGGCCAAACCTCGCATTAAAGCCCAGCATGCATCCTACCTTCAATACATGCACCGGCGCCAAAAACCTACAACCAGCCCGATTCCTCTGGCCGACAGAGCGCTGAATAGCCAACCACGGAGACCCAACGAGGATTTCTCACATCAGTCTGTTTGTAGAGAGGTTAAAGCTCTGCTTCCAGTTTGTTAAAGACGTGAACAGACTGTGTGAAAAGCTGCTGCGCTGTCTTATATTTTGGATTCAAAAGTGATTAAGTGGCACATTAAACTGTGTTTTGGTGAAGCGTCTGCATTTGAATTGGACTTTGTGTTCGTTTAATGAATGAAGTGTGAGCATTTTAGCATTTAGCATTTAGCTCAGACTGGACATTGCCTGCATGGGTTCCTCATCATCATCATCATCATCATCTCACCCTGCAGGAGGAAGCTGGTGCACACTGCGACGTTAAAGTCTGCTCTGACGCCGCTCCGTCGCTCTGGATTTGATGTCGGCATCGCTGTTCTATGAGTGACAGAAAACACTTTGAAACCCGGCCAGTACCCAGAATCACATTTCAAAGCTTCTCCAAATGTGTCTCGGATCTGATTAGCAAGAGTGTCATTTCAATTGGTTTTCTATTTATTTATTTACTTTTGTCCAGTAAAATCAATGTGGTCCGTGTGATATGTGGTCAGAACAAGGTGTCACATCCTGTTAACGGCTCCCCGTGCACACCTGAGGATGACACTTTAATCACTGCAGAAGAAGAACTTTTTAACGAGGGCTTGTTTGCTGAGAAGTGTCATCCTGCTGGATGAAAAGGTAAACTGGGAGTTTTCTCGTTATTAAAAGACGTTCTTGTGCTTTTTAAAGTGTCTCTACCCCAGAGTGTGAGCTGTAAACAAACGACCAGCTTCAGCTACGATCAGGGACAAAACCAGCGAGCAGCGATGAAAGAACACGTTTTCTGCTGATTAACTCAGAAATTTCTTCTGTCTTAAATTTAAATTTTAGGACATCCATCACTTTATTCTGCTGAACTGCTCTTTAATCTTGGACATCAGACAGAAGTGAGCTTCCTGGGCGACTTATGGCTCATTTACAGATCTGTCTTTGTGGTGATTAATGCACAAAGTTCCTCACTGATTGACTATAAATAATCAAAAACTAATATGATGAATGATTAACTGTTTAAGCCACAATTAAAGCAAATAAATGTTGGAATGTGAGAATTCTTATTTTTATTTTAAACAAGTTAACAAGTTAAACAAATAATGAACAGATCCATCGATAAATGAGATAATCATTGAAGTCCTAGTCGTCCTCCACGGCTGTCTTTGTTCAAATGAGGCTGAAAATGTACATTAAGACATGAGGAAACGTGTCCACTGGACAGAGGTTACAGCAGGGACTTGGCATTGACTTGTAAGGTCCTCACAGCTCATGAATAAGCATGTGTTTATGTGCACGTGTGTATGTGCATGTGTTTATGTGCACGTGTGTATGTGCATGTGTTTATGTGCATGCAGGTGAGCTGGCAGCACCTGCACGTCAGCAGCTTGGCACGGCTTGAAACCTGCGTTAAAACACAACTAAAAATATTTCCTGCCCGCTTCAGCCATCAGAGACGGCAGCAGGGGACTTCAGTCTGCAATGAGTCTATAATAATCACTGCTATTTTCCTCCACGCTGCACCTGAAGCCTCCCATACACCGTCCTCAGTCAGCATCCGTCTCTTCCTCCAGTCCGCTAATACGGGAAAGCAGCAACAAAAACGTCAATTTGGCGAAGCGGGGAGGAGAGACGTGCGCTCTGTGGTGGCTGCAGATTTACGTGCCATTGATTTCCTCTCAGCCTGTCGTCCCTGCTGTCTGCTGTTTAAAAGACAGAAAACTCCACCCAGCGGGGCCTCATCGAACCCATCAGCGACCGGCAGCGAGAGGCCGGAGGCCGAGCCAGTCCTGCAGCGAGAGGCCGGACGCCTGCTGGACGACCCCGGCGCCCTCCGTCAGGCTGCGCCAGCCAGCAAACACGCTGGAGAGGAGGTTCAACATGGAGGCATGGAGGCCGAGGCTGCTCACGCCAGGTTACAGCTGCTTAATACATATCCTTTGGGGGGGGGGGGGGCACACTCTGTTTATCCACTTAATGATGATCCCTTTAACTTTAAAGGCTCCTTTCTGACTGGCTGGAAGTTGCTAAAAAGGTATATCAGAACAAAAAAAACAGTTCTGGGCAGCAGCTAAGTGCTTTTCTCCATCCTCGCTTCAGGTATATTAAACTGCAGGGAACCATAGCAACAAAACTCCTATACTTCACACAAGCCACTGCTTTCTTCTCCCCGGAGAAACAATTCAACGAGGTGAAACCTGAACTCTCCGTCTTACCGAGAGACGCCTGCTTCCTGTGTTACTGTGCACGAAGAACAACACCTGCGTCACACGAACGTTAGCTTAGCATTTTTAGCCTAACACATGCACAGACTGACATCTTGGACACACATCCTGAGGACTTTGGTTATGATCTTAATTTTGCTCCGTCACCTCTGTCAGGTTGAATCTTCTATTTGTTCAAATTGACAGCTGCACTTTGGGTTTAATGCTACTTAGCCAATGCTAACATGCTAACAAACTGAACATGGAGCTCAAAGCTCTGCAGTGCATCACAGAGCTGCTGACACGGCTGTCTTGCTTTTATTAGCATTTGATTTGTGCATTATTTTTAGGATTGTTTTGTCTATAAAAGATAATCGTGAAAAATCGTCCCCAGTTTAGACTACAGACGGTCCAACAATATGCAAACTATAAGGGAAAAAAAGGCAGATGTTTCCCATCAATCATCAAGATTTTCTGATGACTTGATGCATCTACTAATAATTTCAGTAATAACCAGCAGCTTACTGGTCTTACTCGTTCCTGGTGTGCAGCAGTTTTCCTCTGCTCTCGCTCTACATGTTGTTCAGGACCAGAATAAAAAGCTGAGGGAGGTGTGCAAAGATTTGCTGGCATGAGGAATTATAGATGTTAAAAATTCAGCTGCTGGCAGCTTAAATACTGGCATTACCATTATTATTATTATTATTATTACTGGCATTCAAGCACTCATGTGATTAAGCCCTCACTTGGCAGACACACATGTACGCACACGTACAATAATGGATGTCTATGCACAAACACACACCCACAAGCATGCACACGCAGATACACAAACAGAATACACACACCCACTCAAGATTAAATGTTCAAACATTAAAAAGTGAGAAATGCACAAGTGCGACATGGGTGGAAATCATCTGTTCGTCTTCCATTTCACATTCAATAGACTCTCCTCGTCAGGCTGAGGTCTAATTAATTCAGCGGGAAATCAAGTGGAAAATCACCGTTAATGGACTTCAGGCCGTATTGATATAACTCCTCAATATCTGATGGGTGTAAATGGCCGTGAAGAATCCTCAGAGCAGGCCGGCCCCTCGCGGAGCATCACCCAGAGCTCCACCAGCAGGTCCGGCATCTAAAAGCTCTGATTCCCCGCAGCACATCCGTCCACCAGCAGCTGTTTCCTCAAACTCGTTAGACAGTAAAACCGCTCAGGATCAATGTGCTCCGAGGAGGCTGGAGAAACAGCAGTGACACAAGATCAAATCTGGGGATGGTCCTCTGATGTCTCCAAGTCCAGAACGCCATCCTCAACATGGGCAATCGCAGCAGTAACCTAATCATCATTCAGCTCGGTCTGAATTTAATTCCACATGTTAGCAGGTTTAAATACACACACGAGACCTCGCAATCATGATGTATTGACTTCAAAGGATTTCAATAAGGCCCGCTGAAAGACTGCGAGAAAGGTAGAAATTACAATTATTCTCCACTCTCACGAGCAAACCTCCATCCATTATCTGAGCCAGAGCCACAAACAGCACGCCATCAATTATTAATCAATAAGCTTCATGAGCTTATTAACTAAAAATGACGCCTGCTGTTGTGTCGCGTACGCAAGCAAACCAGCAGCTGCTCAAAGCTACACGATCACGAGCTGATGTTTGGTGAGTTTTACTGTGTGTTAGCATGCTAACAGTTACTAATTAGCACAAAGCACCTCTGAGGCTGATGGGTGGAGTTCAGTCATAAAACTCAAAATCTAAATTTCAGACCGATCTGGTCACCAGCAGCAGCCGACTCGACATCCAGCCCACCTTCCCTCAGAGCCACATTTCATGTTTGCAGACCCAAAGCGCCATCAGGGCGTCTCCAAAGACATCTCGCTGTTCCACATCTCAAATTCAACCTCTCACCTGCGTCTGAGGACGGGAACAGTCTGACAATCCTCCTTTCAGCCAGCAAACTCCACCTCAAACCAGGACCTCCTGAATGTGAGCTCAGACTTTGCTTCACACCTGCTGCCAACATGTGACCTGTTACCCACACCTGGTGTGACTGAGCATCCTCAGTCTGTTCAGGCGACTCCTCTGAGAGGATTTTTTTAGTGTCTGATTGCATTCTGCTGCATTTAAACCTGCATTAAATGAGTTCTCCTGATCCAGATCAGATATCCAGACACAATAACATGTTGATAGCAGCTCTAAATGAGGCCACAGAGACCCAGCTGAGTCCAGCAGACCAATCAGCAGGCTGCATGGTGACATGATGAGTCATCACTTCTTCAGACTCCTTACAGTAATAAAGGCACTCTGCGTATAACCGAAACGTCATGACCTATTTCTCGCCCCGGACTCAATCAGAAGCTGACTGCGATGGATCATTTGATTTAATTGATGACAGAAATAGTCACAGAACTGTTGACGTGCTTTCTCGGTGATCGCCTCAAGGAGAAGTGATGCGTCCAGTCACATGCAGGTCGAATCACCTGTAGTTGGTTGCATCGCATTCACATCCCTCACGCTGAAGCTGATTCCAAACCAGCCTGACCAGAAAACAACCAGCGAAGAGACATTTGTGACTGAGAGCTTGAGACGTGAACAACCAGCAGCAGGTAAGATTACTGATAGCGTGACGCTAAGACAGAATCCAGGAAAAACACCATATCTGCCTTTGATGTCATTTATTAGAATAAGTCAAAATCTGCAGTGAGAAGGTCGATTACGTCATTTTTCTACGTAGTAAAAGCAGTAAAAGTAGGCGGTGCCCCTGACAAATCAAAAATCCAAACCCTACCTCATCCACGTTCTCGAAGGCGTTGATGATGTCATAGGGCAGGCAGGACAGCAGGTCGATGACGAACCAGGTCTTCAGGTAGTTCATGCGGATGAGCTTGGGGTCGGAGATGACCTCTCCGCCGGGCCCCACGAAGGTGGTGTGGAAGTTGAGGACGATGTCCACCAGGAAGATGACGTCCACCACGCTGTCCAGCACCAGCCACACGATGTTGTTCTGCTTGGTCTTGAAGGAGACGTTGTAGGGCACCATGATGGCGGTGTAGAAGGTGAGGATGAGGATGACCCAGTCCCAGGTGGTCTTGAAGGTGCAGTAGTGAAGGATAATGTGGGGCGGCGTCTTGGGGGCCTCCTGCTTGTACTGCGGCAGGATGTCGGAGTTCAGCTGCAAAACCTGGAGGAGCGACAAAGATTAGCATCCGAAAAAAACTCCCTTCAAACAAGCGCGACACGAAACATTAAATGAAGTTTTAACGAGGTGACCACTGAGTATGGATCGTTTTTTGCTCCATTTATGATTTTTATATTTCTATTGTTGAGACTTTATATTTAGTAACAACACAGAAAACATAATCTATACAAACACAGGCAGCAAACACGCAGCGCAGTCATCGTATCAGACGTACGTACATGTTACTGTATGTGTTATTTGTAATTCTTAACACTGTAACCAGTAACCTGCACGTTTACAACTCCAAAATCCATATTTGTTTAGTCTTTTACAATGTATCAATAAGAAGATAAAAAGATATTCATACAACGTATACATACATACACACATTGTGATACATTGTTCTCAGGATGCTCTGTATACTGCAGGTTCAATCGTGAATAGAAAATAATAAATAAGAAATTTCTCCATCTTACTTTTTTAACTTCATACATTTCACATATTCAAAAATCTACAAAAAGAAATGAAACATACATTTTTAAACATAGTTCACCTCCAACTAGTTCACACATCTTCAAGACTCAACAAATTAAAACTTCATCTATCTCTTTCTACTCGTTCTGGCCCAGTTTTCAGACCGCTAAGATAACGAACGTGGTTAATTCACATGGAACTCACTCAGAAAAGCTCGGTTTACTCTGTCAATTATGTTTGTAATAGTCTGTTTTATTTGTGCCAGAAGCAAAACATTTCCGTCCTATTTCACCACGTAAACACACTGAAGAGAGAAACGAGAGGCGAGAGCAGAGAGAGAGAAGGAGGAAGAGAAGGAGTGAAGTTAGATGAAGGTGTGCAGACGAAAGAGATTAAGAGGGAAAAATAAGCACAACCCAGAAAACAGCTTTGTTTTTAGTCTGATCATAATGGCCCCCTGCTGCGAGGTGTGTGTGTGTGTGTGTGTGTGTGTGTGTGTGTGTGTGTGTGTGTGTGTGTGTGTGTGTGTGTGTGTGTGTGTGTGTGTGTGTGTGCGCGCGCGCGCGCGTCCTCCAGTTTCCGTGTGTGTTCATCTCTTTCGTTGCTCGGTGAAGCTTTCTGTGACTAAACTGCACGATGAACAAATGCAGCTCGAAATGAGAACAAAGACGAAGACAATAAGACAAAGGACATCAGACGAGCGAGACGAGCGAGACGCGAGAGACGAGCGGGACGAGCCAACCAAACGCAGCCACATGTTCCGGGGTGTTGGCGCTCACCCCTGCTGAGCCGGCCTCCTCTGCACGGCTCAGACATCCAACACGTCTGCAGATCCCAGATCAGCCGTTCAGCTCATTTTAAACTGTTTTCATTCTGCTTCTGTTCATACAGATGAAGTGTGACATCATCTACAGCCCAAATATAAAATACATGAGTCTACTCCCCGAAAAATACCTCCCACATCTCAGCAACTATAATAATAACTGGTATACTAAGCAGTACTTGTAGTAGTACTACTTCCAGTCATAATATTACTGGTTGACAACTACTACAAATCCAAATAACAATGTAAAATACATCATAATAATATTGTTGATACAGTAATACTTTAAATGTTAATATGTATCCACCACTGCTGCAGTACCATATGTAGTACTGCGCTACTACTCATACAGCAAGTACTACTGATGATGATAGTATTGAAGGTATTACTGCTACTGTAGTCAGTCTAGCTGCTACATGTACAACTACAACTAATGCTGCAATAACTACCATTATTTCTACCACTTACAGTACTGCTACCATGAAATTGGTGTGACTACTTCAAGGGCCACTACTATCACTACTACTACTATTCAGCATCTATGACTTATGGTATCACTACTACTAGCACCTTTACTACGACTGCTACTTCTCATATTAGTACCATTGTTACTCATTAGCTATCAATAATGTTACTACTAGCACTTCAACGCCTGCTTCTACTAGTTTGACCACAATTAATGCTACTACTACAATACTGCTGTTACTGCTACTACAGCTCCTACACTTGTACTACTACTTGTACTACTGCTATTGACACTACAGTGTCGACTAATACTACTGGCAATTCTAATGTTACTGCTTCTACTTTTGTTATGAGTACATGTACTTCTACAGTACCTCTTACACCACTTCTACTACCATTACTACTACTACAACTTCTACTACTATGACTACTACTACAATTGACTATAACAGGTCTAGTGTTAGTAGTAGATTCAGTATGTAATACAATGATATCACTACAAATGGTGATGTTCAGAGGAGTTAGCCTCAGTTAGCTTCGGTTAGCTTTGGTTAGCCTCTGTTAGCTTTAGTTAGCCTCGGTTAGCTTTGGTTAGCCTTGGTTAGCCTCGGTCAGCCTCAGTTAGCTTTGATTAACCTCGGTTAGCTTTGGTTAGCCTCGGTTAGCCTCTGTTAGCTTTGGTTAGCCTTTGTTAGCTTTGATTAGCCTCGGTTAGCCTCGGTTAGCCTCGGTTAGCCTCTGTTAGCTTTGGTTAGCCTCGGTTAGCTTTGATTAGCCTCGGTTAGCCTCAGTTAGCCTTGGTTAGCCTCAGTTAGCCTTGGTTAGCCTCTGTTAGCCTCTGTTAGCTTTGGTTAGCCTCTGTTAGCTTTGGTTAGCCTCTGTTAGCTTTGGTTGGCCTCGGTTAGCCTCTATTAGCTTTGGTTAGCCTCTGTTAGCTTTGGTTAGCCTCAGTTAGCCTCTGTTAGCTTTGGTTAGCCTCAGTTAGCCTCTCTCGCCCTCACAGTGGGACTCAGTCTGATGTTAAGTAACACGGTGGGCCGACAGAGTCGAGGATCAACAGCAGCCTTCATCACGCCGGAGCTGCATCTCATCTGATCCTCATCATCAGAGCTGCCAATCAAACAGCCCCTGGTCAAGAGCAGCAGCGACGCTCAAAAATGAGACTGCCAATTAGGAGCACAGATGCATTGTGGGGGAAAAAAGGGGGAAAAAAAATGTGCTTATGTGACACTCGACAGCGTCCTCGAAAGAAGACGCCAGCTGTGCCTTTCATACTGCGAGCAGATGGATCACCTGCGATATCTATTGAGCGCGCTCAGGACATTATGCAACCCTCTGCCATCCGACGCCAGGCTGGGAAGATGGAAAGAGGGTGTATTAGCTTCCATCTGATCATGCCCTTTTCCCCTTCCTACCTCCCTGCCAACACTACATGTTCCCTGCCTTTACATTCTCCTCTTCCTTCCCTCCAGCACAACTCGCCGTCCTCATAAAGAACCACAGGGAAAGCAGAACTTCAGGTTCTGCTCCAGAGGAAGGAAAACCTCGTTAAACTGCCGACTGGTTGATTGCAGACGCTTCCACTCAGGTGCTCTGCACGGTGCAATTAAGATATTAACCTCCGATCCTGCTCTGTGATGGGTGTATAAACACTGAGCAGAGCCAGTTGATTCTGATTTTACATCATGATGGAAAGAGGAAAAGATCTGATATGATAAGATATGAAAGAGGGTTCATTGTTGGGGCGCTGATGGCCGGAGCTTGGCTGGTGTTTCCATAAGTGACTGAAGTGACTTCTGCATTCAGACATAAGTGAAAAAACGTCAGTAAATATGGTCGGAGAAAAAAAGGAGCAACTCTTCCTCAGGCGTCTGATCAGACTCCATCAGCAGGAACAGACGTCGACATTTCCACAGATATCACAGCAGGGTCGCGGTGCACAAACCCCTCATTACAAAGGCAAATGCACGTTTGAGAGCTCAGTGGTGCAAAAAGCAAAGCCAGGTCTGCAGAGATGTGGAAAAACTGGTGAGATGAGTCACCCTTCACCATATTCTGGACGAGCAGGCGAGTGTGTGGCGCACACCCAGAGAACAGTACAGGCCTGAAGGCTTGACCCCGACGGTGAGGGGGTTGGAGGGAAGGGTCCCTGCAAACCAGAGCAAAGCTGCTCTGAGTGATCACCTTCATCCTCGTCCCTGATTGGACGAGGAGTCAGCGGATGGTTCCATTAATATGAAAATGATGTGAATCGTTTGTTTCGGCCTTCGCAGTCGGCAGCCGGTTGAACGCCTATGGGAGATGTTGTGTTTGACAGCACTCTCCGCCACCATTATCACAACATCCCTCCATCACGGCTCCAGAGACACGTAGAATCAATGCTAAGCTAAGCTAATGCTCCAACACCTCAACAAGATACTTAATGATGGCTTTTCCTTTAATTTCTCACTGTCTGTCTCTTACTCAGCGGCACGTTGTGCGCTTCACTGCATATTTCTAGTTAAAGATGATGCTATTAAAAAAAACATGATTATGTTTCTGAGTTTTAAAGAGCTTTGACATCAATATTCAACAGTTTTCTTTGAGAGCTCCAGTATATTCACCTGAGTGCCTGAAAACCGAGCCAACATGGATTCCTCCCACCAGCCAAAGTCTGTTCCTCCACAGAGCTGAACTCAAACTGATCGATATCGTCCTCTTTTGCCTCGCACAGCATTTTCTAACCCTCAGTCATCCAATGACATGAGTGCTTAAGTCATAAATATCACTTCACGCTTTAGCTGTAAGCAGACTATAAACAGACTATTTAACAAAATGGTTAGAATTATATAAAAGACGTCTTCACAGCAGAAGAAATAATGCTGAAAAACCTAAAAACGTCCTTCAGTATCATGTATAAACCATTTATTATAAACCATTTATCACACGTGTTGACGTGGACGCACTGACGTGTTAAACAGACGTGAGGACTGATCGTTTTCAGACAGCAGAGAAACCAAGTTACGACCACTTAGTCGCTAAATCCTCACTGGAGCAGAGGCTTAGCTTGTTTGCTCCCTTTAACGTTTGCATGAAATTACTGAATTTCAGTGATTTGAAGGAGCAGAAAGTCGATGAACTTGCAAGACACACATTTAAATTAATCAGGAAAAATGTAAATTGAAGCAGCAAAGGCCAAAGACATCCTGCCTTCTCGACCTGAGCTTGGGTCAGAGCTTTCCCAGCTCCCATAATGCAACACACACACACACACACACACACACACACACACACACACACACACACACACACACACACACACACACACACACACACACACACACACACACACACACACACACTTCTCTGGGCTCGCCTCCCTCATGTCCTCCTCCTCTTCCTTCCTCCCATACATAATTCCTTGTTTCCTCCTTCTTCCTTACTTAATTCATCACTTCCCCCTCCTCTCTCATTCATCTACCTTTTTTTAACCGCTGCTCTTTTCATCCTTCCTCCTTTCCCATTCAATCTTCTCCTTCCTCCGCCCTCCTCTCCTCTCTTTCACCCCCCTGCCCTCATCACCTTTAAACCGCCCTGGAAGTAACACTTTTGCTAAAACCCACACTGCCTCCTCTCAGGCGCTAAGCGGGGATGAAACTCAAAGAAATTCTGATTAGAGGCGATACACCTCACTCAAACCTTCATGAATAAAACAGGTGGGCGAGCTCCAGCGACAGAGGACGTGAGCCATCTTCTTCCCGCCCCGAAATCCATTTTCTAAATTTCGAGCAGCAGTCACAATCGTTGAGAGTGCCCACAGCGCCCTGCTTCTGTCTCTGCACCCAACATGAAATATTAATAACACCCGCAGTCCACGGGAGCGCGGCGTTCCCGGGAAGAGAAAGCACCGCTCGCTGTGTCAAACAACTGCAGCTCCAGGGAAACTGGCATGTGAGTAAGTGGAGGGGGGTGGACGTGGCGGTGGGGGTGGGGTGGATGCATCCAGGGTGTGATTGTGGGGTGACAAACTACAGCATGCTCGACGCCTGCGTCCGTCTATTAATGCACGCGTCTGTGTTTGAGCGGGTGCGTTCAGCGTGAGTAAAATGTGGCGTTTAATGTTTAATAAGAGGATTTATCTGTGCAGAAGTGATGCTAAGAGCAGAGCTACGGTGGCGTGTGTGTGCAGCGTGTGCGCACAGGCGTGACCAATCAGACGCCTGCGCTGACATCCAGGTGAGAGGTTAGCTGCTGATAACTGCTGTTGGGATCTTGTTCACTGAATGGCGCCCAAAGCTTTGATGTTATTTTTTGATGTTGCAGCGAAGGCTGGCGATTGGACGAATGCGTCAGCTGTTGTCTGAGTAAACCCCAAAACAGATTTCACCTTTTCAGGATAACAGATGGCAGACTGAGTTTTAGGAGCTAATAAAACAGGAAGTGACATCAGGAGTTCAGCAATGAATGAAATTCATGGTGGAAATGGTTTAAGACATATTAACCAGCTCGATAGCCGCTAACTGAACACCATACTTGCTGATGTTGTCTTGACGTTAGCCGTGTTGTGTTCAGGTTGAGCCCTTTTAACTGCTGCTGGATTGCTGGTGGCTGATTTCAGCTAATGTTTTGTGATCTTTGCACCCTGTGGGCGACCAGTATGTCCATCTGCTCAAAGCTCTGGTCCATTAAGCTCATGGAAAGTTACACGGCGCAGTATGAAACTGTGCAACAGCAGATCAATGAAGAGGATGATGAAGACCAAGAGAAACACTGGACAAAGCCTGCAAGTGGACCTGGAGTTAAAGCTGCTTTTTGCTTTTGTTTGCTTTCAGTCAGTTTAACTTCAGGTTGGTTTCACCAGTGAGGACAAACTGGGAACCTGGCATGAGGCAGTCATACTGGGTTTGCTCTGGAGTTTTATGGTTACCTGCAGTGTGATATATCTTGTAAACTGCTTTGGAGCAACACTTAAAAAGAGTATATGTGTGTGTGTGTGTGTGTGTGTGTGTGTGTGTGTGTGTGTGTGTGTGTGTGTGTGTGTGTGTGTGTGTGTGTGTGTGTGTGTGTGTGTGCGCGTGCGCGTGCTCACCTCGGCCAGCCTGGACTGTTTGTGGCTGACTTCGTGCTTGCTGATTGGTGCCAGCTGCTGCAGCGTGTTGCGGTTGTTGGTGAGCGCCCGCGTCAGCCGAGCAAACTTGGTCCATCCTGCAGGAACGACACATTAAACACATCTTACATCACCTTCATCACGAGCTAAGCGGCTCTGAGAGCGCGCGTCAGCCGCCACCTCAGGACAAACACAACCAGGCCCCCGTTTGTGACCCCGGGGACGTACTGGAGTAACAAAATAATCCCACAGCTTTCACTTGCCACTGGAGAGCTGGCGGGAGTGGGTTTCCCAGTTGGTAGTCCATATTTACAACAAACCTGGCGCATGTGAACGCAGCACAGGCCCAGCTTTGGTGGCAAACAGCCACCCTGCAGAAAGCGTCCTTGGACAGAAGTGGATCTCTGGCAGCTGCAGGGTTTCTGCTCGGCAGCTGTCCGCTGTGCTCTGACCTCCGTGTGGAGGCTGAAGGAGAGCTCCTCCTTCAGGGGATCGATACCACAGGAATCACTGGAGGTTTAGCATATGTGCGCCCTGTCCATATGAAAGCGTCGGAGGCAAAGCTCTGGTTCATTTTGAAGTTTCAACCATTGACGATTTTTCCAGCCGTGTCGCAGTGAAGCTCCTTTCAGCTCTGGTTGACAAAACACTTTAAAATCATATGTAAAAAGCTGAAAATTATGTAAAATAAGGTAAGAAGACTTCTCTTTAAATCACTGCAGCTTAATCACACCATTGACAAATATTCAAAAATGTAATTAGTCTACATTTACAAGCTAATTACTAGCCACTTTACTGAGACATACACAGCACATAAACATACATTCATATTTCAGTAGTTTTAGCAGTAGTCAGGTGAGATGTGTATGCCTCAATGATCCTCTTTGAGCTTAACTGTCCCAATTCAAACAATGACCTGAAAGCATTGATGCGATGCGCTCACAAGCATAACTGATAAGCTGATATTGATCTACGATCGGCCAGTGTGAGCTGCATGTCACACTTCCTGATCAGCATTCCCGCATTTCCTGTTTTCTTCCTTTAACTTTAAAATTTTCTTGAAAGTTTAACTTGCATGTGACCTTTTTACTTTCCAACACAAAGCCAGTGATTAATACACTCGGAGCGTTTCATCACACCGGTGTGAAAGGTGCTGCATACCTGAAGCTAATTATAAATGCAGCAGAAACGCATCGCCAGCATCATGAAAAACGATGGTGCTGTTTGAGGCGGCCTCGCGCTTCCTCTTTTATTCATTTCTGTGTTTGGTTCCAGCTTTTATTATTACATTAAAATGCTGACTGCTGAAAACGAAGCCTGTGCTGAGTCTGTGTTTGGGTTGGAGTCCACCTGGATGACACCGGCCCGTCCAGCCACGGTCGTTTTCCTGCCGCGGTGCCGGTGAGCGCGGTGTCGAGGACGGTTCTCCGACTGTAGCTCTAAAAATAAAATCAAATGTTTGAAAGGGCAGCACAACAGAGGCACACCACATACAGTAGTCCCGCATCGACCCGACCCTTTGAAGGGACCATTACGAATAAAAAGTGGACTTTGAAAGAGCTTTTAACCCTCAGGCCTCCAGCTGGCCGAAACCCCCCCTTTCATTCTGCGTTCAAATGGGGGCGGATGCAGCCGCTCACTTCTCTGTGCAGTGGTGTGAAAGGGTCCAAACACTGTGCTGAGACCCGTATAGGATGAAAATCAGCACAATATCTGGTTCATTGTGAGTCCGAATCACCTCGGCTGCCCTGGACGACGCGTTGCTGCGGTGAAGCTCGCGGCACATCTCCGGCTGCAGAGCGCCTTTATGTGATTTTCTATACGCTAATACCTTAAATTGGCTCCGGATCACCATAAATAATAAGCGTGGGTGCTCTTAGCCAGAATGGAGGTTTTTTTCATATCTCCCTGAAGGGAAGCTGCTGCAGTAATGCTTGTGTAACTCTATATTGTACAGTTTATTGTTGGCTGCTGCAGAAAGCCCGGAGTCATCTAAGTTTAGCGCTACACTGAAGAGCAGAAGAGTTGTGGCTTCACGTTTCCGCTGTGGGAGGCTTTTTCACACTCTCCCACATGAAAATGCTCATTATCTAAAAAAAAAAAAAAGTGTGCTTCTTACTCTTTAAGTTAGCCGAACTTTCCTCCAACCAGTGGAAAGTTAAATTAATGAGCAGTAAACATATGGTGGCTGAGCATCGCCTTTCCGCTGAGGGGCCGCGCTGCCTCGGTCTGGTCTGACCAGCAGCTTGCGCTCGCTAATAAAAACAAATCGTCGAGCCTGCAGATGTATGCAGAATATCACTGTCAGTTTCTGACCTCTGGAGTCTTTTGTACTTGTGAAACTGTTGAATTTTAGCTATTTTCCTATAATTGGGACTTATTGCCACTGCTCAGTCTTTAAGTGACTCTGCGTGACAATCTGCTGAGTGTTCAGCTGCTCCCTTTAATGACGTCTTTATGAAAACTGAGAGCATGGAAAAAGGAAAACAAGCTAACAGGAAGCCTCCTGATCGAGATCGAGGAGGCCAGAAGATCAGAGTGAATATTATCGTCCAGTTAGTCCTCTGCTGGACCTCCCGGCCTGCTTGACGTGACTGATGAATGCACATACAGGACGTTGATGATGCTGAACGTAGCTCACAGGTTTTCCTTACATGCGCTCCATCAGTGTGTGAGAGAGCTGCATGTTTAACTTGTGAATGTCTGATCTTTGAGTGTTTGACACGTGTGCACAGCACCATGTTTTTGTCGTCTCTCGTCTCTGAAATGTCATGAAAAGTTATTTTTTACCTCTGCGTGTACGACACTAAAGCAGCGACAGAAGCCAGTAAAGTGACGCAGGGACAGCTAGCTACAGTTAGCAACATTAGCCACCAGCTGTGGAGCGCGCTCAGTTCAGGATGGATCCATTTTTCTTCCAATCTTTCTGATTATATGATGGAGATGCAGGACTTCATCACTTTAAAGGTGCACTGCCTCACTGCCTTGCGTTTGCTGAAGCAGAAGTTTGAATGCAGCACTTTTAAGAGCACAGCTTTCTTTGTGGTTTTACTCATTTACTTACGCGAAGCGTCTTAAGTGCCTTCTCCATTCTGCCCGTTCAGTAGCTGTGCTTGCATAATTCACCGTATAGCGTGCATGCATTAGAGCAGCACCGCGTCCTAATACACTCAGAAATAAAAGCGAACCACTGGCACGCAGAGCAGGCCTGCGTGTGCTTTTCAGACCCAGAACCACTTTCATTACGAGGTGAAATGGAGGAATTTGTCCTGGTGGCGCTCATGTGAACACACAGTGACAGCTCACAGGCGTCCGCTGTACATGCTGACACATGAGGACCAGAGGAGCTCACAGGAGCAGTAAATAAGAGGTCTTTCATGGTTAACAGCCACGCTCGCCTCAAGAATGCAACGCTGCCCCATGTCGCACGCTGGAGCACAACAGAAGAGGAAATAAAAAAAGTAAAGGCCTGTGCTAAAAATAACAGGGAGGCAGAGCTGGTGCACGCACCACGAACTGAAATCTGAAATGAGATTTTGATCAGCGGCTCTGCGGCGAGGACAGCTCGCACCTACAGTCGACCGAACGCAGACGACAGGACGTCTGCTGAAGGACGACACATGTAGGACGTCTGATCAGGCACCGCAGCAGCCACCCGCATTCAACACCGTTCTCCAGCGTTTCCACTGTGGCAGCTTTCAGGGTGGAACCGTGCTTACAAATCAGGGTTTAGGCGCTGCGCGTCACCGAGGTCATCACACCAGCACGATTGGTTGAATTAACTCCACAGCACCTCTGAGTGCAGGTACGTCCTGGCAGCACGCAAAGGCTGATGATGTAAAGCTACGTTCACATGCACGGACGTCTGTTTCCAAGTCCAGTGGGAATATTTCTGATGAGCTTAATTTACATTCTGCAATTACACATATTATTATTATTACTGTTATTGTTACCATTGTTGTTGCTGATTTATTATTTGCAGTAGTAGATGTTTGGATTATCTGTAGACTGACTAGACAAAAGATTCATCGTATTGTATGCATTGTAACATTTTGACAATCATGTACAAAGACAAAAATGTACAGAAAATGTACTTAAAACATACAAATAAATAAACAAAATGTAAATATTCAGTCTGGGCGGTGGCTAGTCAAAACCTTCTCAGGTTGATGAGGTTGTACTGACCTCATTATTTCTACAATCCAGCCCATGACTCTGCTCATGCTCACCAGAGGTTACAGTGGACACGGTGAAGTGCAGCGTGGCTCACTGTTAAGTCACTGAACTAAACCTGTCTGGATTTTCCCTGCAGGCTCGTGTGACGCAGACGATGCAGACGACGCAGACGACGCAGACGACGCAGACGACGCAGACGACGCAGACGACGCAGACGTGAACTGTGGATGGATGAGTTACTGTCAGTCCACATGCTGTATGTTTTGTGTGTGTGTGTGTGTGTGTGTGTGTGTGTGTGTGTGTGTGTGTGTGTGTGTGTGTGTGTGTGTGTGTGTGTGTCTGTGTGTATGTGTTTTTTGCTGAGGTTTGGACCAAAGAAAATCAAACCTTTGCTCTCTGATGCTGCTGTTTGACGCCGATGTTCTGACAAAGACGTCCAGCGAGCAGGGACCATTTCAGACTCTCTGCCACAGAAAGTCGTAGCATCAGGTCTCTAAAATGCAGATCGGTTCCTGGCTCACACGCTCACTAGAGGGCTGCAAGCATTGGCATTTGTTTTGATGAGTGAAATCGGTCGAACTTGTGTCTTGTTGCTTCAGCAGCTTGCACATTTAGTGGACTGGGCTCCTGGCTGGTGGACTAATGATCTACGATCAAGTGCCAAGACTGGCCCCAGTGTTGGTCCAAATCTGGGGGCCGACGCTGGGCCAAAGCTGGCTCAAATGGAGCTACCTGGTGTGAATCCTGAGCCCAATCAATTAAATCTTGTCTAATCAAGTAGTCTAATCTAATTTTACAAGAAGACCGAAGGCCAATTCACGGGCGATTAATTTAACGGATTTCAAAAGCTGAAATATTTCGGCTTGACGCCCGAGGCTCCCGTGCTGTTGCCTCAGCACGCTTCTTTCATTCTGATCAGCTGTCTACCTGAGATGATGCCTCGCCTGAGGCTGAGGTAACTGCCATCTGTGAAGCTTTTACAGGTGCTGACAAAGCGAAGGCTGAACGCTGCGCCTCTGCCATGAAACAGCAACAAGATGCTCGGTTTGCAGCAGTGCTGCTCTGCCTCATGTTCAGCTGTTCGCTCTGCTTCCCTCCACTGATGATGCTGATGTTACTTAGTGTACCTGTTCTGCAGCTGGTGGCCTAATAGTAATAACCACAGCCGGCGGCCATGCACGCAGCAGATGTCATCCCTGAATAGGCACCTGGGAACGGGGGAAAGGTGCTAATACAAACCTCAATGTTCTTTCTACAGTATGCTCCCCTGATGAGTCACTATGACCTGAACAAAGTGCCTGGTCACCAATAAATGTGTTGGCAACAATACAGAATGTAGTGCACTCTAAAAATAGCAGACGCAGGAGGAGGTAAAATAGAAAAATTGGTAAATTTTAGTTTGAAGGGGGCATGAATATACGCGTCTCACGCTGCAGATAACACATTTACAATCTAATCTGCTATCGTAAGCTGAGGATGGACATCTTCAGCAGCCCGGGATCTCTCTCCCGCCCAGCTGACGCTGACGTGTCGTGGCGTGCTGAGCCGCCGGAGCAGCCAGAGACGGAGCCGAGAGCAAGTTCTGGTCTGCAGCACGAGCATACTGGGCTGCCAACGCCTGCAGCGGCGAATCTCCCCTCCTCACTAACGGCCCCTCCCTCCCCTGCGCTCACCAGACGGGTGAAGCTGCAGCCCTCTGTGACACAGCAGGCTAACGCCGCATCCTCAGATGAGCCACGCTGGACCGAAACATGCCGTCATGTGCTGGCCGGCCTCACTCTGACTGCAGCTCGTCAGTCGAACCACAGACGGGAAAGTTCAGCCATGTTGATGATGTGATTTTGTTCAATCCAAATTTATGGATCAGCAAATAACAACAAAAGATATTCCATGATACTTTGCATTAAGAGCAGGTCAAGAGCACATTCTTCAATGTGCAGAGATCAAACAACGAGCAGGGAAAACTTCCTTTTAACAGGTAGAAACGTCGAACAGGACCAGGCTCAGGGTGGATGGATTAAACACAGCAGATGTGCTTTAAGATTTGTGCATGATAAAAATCTGTTTAAGGGCAAAGTAAGCTCATTTTCAACAGTTTTATTTAATTTCTAAATGTCTGACAAACACCATAAACGAGTCACTGATCTGACCAGTTTGAACAGGGGGGTTGATGCAGGTGAATTCAACCTGCAGGACGTTTCCAGCCCTCTGTTGCTTCTGTTACTTTGACTGAACCGTGGTCAATGCGGCTGTCAGACCTTTCCAATCGAACATGATTACAGAACTCAGCCTGAAGTTTGTCTTCAAACATCAGCGGCAGGAACTAACTGGCAAAGACGTCAACGCATTGATGTGACAGTATTAGTTCCACTCAAGCACTGATTGCATGTTCAACCCGTGTTATTCACGTGTCGCTGAGCACGTAATGAATGAGCAAAGAAAAGACACGACAGCTCAGGGGGGGCACCTCTCTGCATGCGTGTGCACACGTGTTTACTGTATATGTGCATATACATTAAGAGGGGGGGGGGGGGCGGGGGGATCCTTGTCAAAGGGCGAACACGCCCGCTCAGTGTCACCGTGAGCGACACCCAGGGCGGGAAGCTGACATCAGCCGGGGCGCAGAGGACAGCACCGCCACCCACATCTCCTGTGACTCCTGACAGCATCACGACGTCCTCGAACGCAACCTGACAGCTCGAGACGCAGCCGCATCGCAGGAAACAAGCCTCGACTGGTTCTCTCTCATCCAGGGATGAAATAAAGAGGGTGGGAAAAGACTCACAGCAAGCAAAAAATGTTCAGAGTCAGTGGGAGAGAAAGGACGAAGGAGGAGACAGCAGGAGAGGAGAGGAGAGGAGAGGAGAGGAGAGGAGAGGAGAGGAGAGGAGAGGAGAGGAGAGGAGAGGAAGGAGCGCAGGATGAAGAGCAAGGTACAGGAAGGAGGAGGACAAAGGGGAAGGGGACGAAGGAGGGAAAGGAATAAAAAGGAGGAGAGTGCGAAACTATCAGGAAGGAGGAAGATGAGTGAGAAGAGGAGAGACAAAACAGGGGGGTGGAGAGAAGAATCTGGAGAAATGAAAAGGAAATAAGATGAAGGAGAAAAAAGAGGAAGATGAGGCAAGCTGCTGAGAAGACAAGAAGGAGCTGTTCTTTAGCTAGATGCTATCACCAGCATGCTAACATGCTCACAATGACAATGCTAACCATCTGAGGTTAACAGGTGCATGTTTACCGCGTTACATTAGCGTGTTAGCATTCTAACATTTGCTAATTAGCGCTAAACAGGAAGTAGAGCTGAGGCTGATGGGAAAGTCATCAGTTTTGTGCTATTTTGTCATAAACCAAAGCATTAGAGAGGACAGAAGACGATGAGCGAGGGGAAGACGAGAAGCAGGAAGAACACACAAGAGGAGGAGGAGAATGACAACATGAGCGTGGAGGACGATGAGAGGAAGAACAAGAGGAGGAACAAGAAGTTGAGGGAGGAGGATGAAGAAACGTAATTATATGTCCTATCAGAAGCCGGCTGGCATCACATTACACACCGGGGCATCCAGCCATGAGCTTTGCTTCCCACTCACAAACCTTGTCACATGTCGTCCTCGTACCGCCGCCTCTCTCCTGTAACTCTTTGCTGCGCGCTATCTAACAAAACAGAGGCGCCATTAAAATGATCTGCTGTGGCGTCTCGCTACACTAAGCTGCACATCATGTACTCCAAGCACCGGCTTCTCAGATCCATCAAAGGCTTTCAGTGGCACATCACTCTCCACGTGTCTTTTAAATTCTACTGTGAATTATCTAATAATAAAACAGCCGTCCCTAAAAATAATCTTCACAGAAACAGGCTTTGTTGTTCGTGCAAAGACGTTTTCGGGAGGCTTCTGGCAGCCGCGGCACCTGCCTGCCGCAGCCCAACGCTCACCTTTGGTGGTTTCGTCTTCGATGGGCTGCTTGAAGAGGGTGATGTCCTTAAAGGTGCAGAGGAACAGAACCACCTTGTCGTTCTCGTTCCTGATGGGAGCCACTTGCATGTAGAACCACACTGGACTTCCTGCAGAGACATCAAAAAGTCCGAGATTAGCACGGATGTTCAGTTGACAACGGCATAAAAACAGAAAAGCAGCGAATCCTCATCATGAGAACCACTTAAAAACTGGAAAAATGATGCACGATCAGGAATGAGACCAAAAGCACGTGGACGCCCATGTCCCAAAGCACATACATGAGCATCACAGTTAGGTGTCCACAAACTTTTGGTCATGTACTGTATGACCAAGTGGAAAATAGATAAAAGTGCTGGACAACATTACCACAGTGCCAGGAGCGTCTGTAAAAACTACAAATTAAAGCTGAGTGCTGATTCAGTATGACATAATGTTAAGTACACGAGCTTTGTAGAGGTCTGGTCAGATTTAAAAAAAAAAAAGGCTGAAAGGAGGATCCAGGTATGCTTCCACCTGAGCTCTGATGCGGTTAGTTTGTGAATGAGGATTTTATGATAGCAGATGTGTTCACTGTAATATTAAATCCATCCTCTAATCATGAACTGACATGAAAACGATCCACATGAGCAAACTACTGAGTTTATTGAACACCTGCTCATATGTGGGCTGGAGCTGGGTCACAGCTGAAGAGTGCTGTGGGCGTCAGGGTGGGCACCACTGCACCGCCCACCATCACCACCATCACCACCATCACCACCAACACCACCAACACCACCAACACCACTGGAAGGCTGTGGTCTGCGTTCTGAGCTCCACACTGACCAGTCTCAGCCCCTCACCCAGTACACAGTATTCCAGTTATTCAGGCCTATCAGCGCTCCATCTCCCACTCTCTCCCACCAACGCTGAAGAGCTCCTCGCTGAAACCAGTAAAACCAGCACCTCCCACTGCTGCATCTCCATCAGCAGTGAGCCAGTTCAGCTGGTGGAGAGCTTCAAGGACTGTGGAGTCATCCTCGACAATAAACTCAGCTTTGATCATCGCACATAAACGCTGCCGCTGGAGGCTCTCCACCACACTCCACCTCCTGCTGCTCCTGCCTCCTCCTCCACCTCCTGCTGCTCCTGCCTCCTCCTCCACCTCCTGCTGCTCCTGCCTCCTCCTCCACGCTCACACCGGCCAGCAGGAGCAAACTCCTCAGAACCACACACAACGCCTCTAAAACCACTGGCCTCCCAGCCCTCACTGACCGCCATCACAGGCCACAGCACATGACCCCAGCCGCCCCCCAGCTCAGGCCTCACTCTGCCCCCGTCCGGCCGCAGATGCTGATCTCTGATCTGCAAAAAGCACGACACAGTGAGCGCCATGGCGTCCACAGGCTGCAGCAGGAGCTCGTGCTGACTGCGCTGTGCTCCTCGTGGATCTGAATCCATTCATGGAGAAGTCACAGCGATGAGCTGATTCTCTCAGTGGTGCACATCCCAGAAGTCTCAGTAATCTTCATAAGAACGACCCGATCCTTCTTCCGTCCTCGCTGTCCGTGCACACCTTGATTATGTCTCACCTGCTGCTTAAATGACTCAAACAGGATGTGGCTTGAACAGCTTCACTTTCAGGGAACTCGCTGTTCTTTCTGTGCAGACGAACCTCCATCCAGCCGAGGTTTTCCTGACTTTATCGCATCCTCTGGGTCGTTCAGGAGAGCCAAAGTTCAACAAAAGTTGCACACACGTTAATCTCGTACTTTCTGTGGATCCACGCCGTTCGCAGTCATCATCCATCTGATTTAAATCCAGCCTCTGTCAGGCCGCGCTCTCCTGATCTGTCAGCAAATTTGAGCCATTTTGAAATTGATCTTTTCATCTTTTACTGTTTCTCCCTCCCGCCCTCCCTCCTGCTCCTCCACCTCGCATTTTGCTCTGGAGGGTCATCACTCTTGGGAGACAGGAACATTTGGAACTATTTTTGCCTACACACTTTGTCCATTGTGCTTCTTACCAACGCTGCTGATCCAGGATTTATGGCTCCATCACACAGCACAGGACGATCTGCTGCTTCACCCAGGCTGACCGACTCAAGCTACATTTATCCATATTTACATTGAGACTCATTAAATGTCATCATTTAGCCACAGAGGTTTAATCTTCCATCCATCCATCCATCCATCCATCCATCCATCCATCCATCATCCATCCATCCATCCATCCATCCATCCATCCATCAGGCACATAATATTACCACAGTCTTAAATCAGTGTACTTCTAGTTTAACCTTTATACTTCTTTATCTCGACCCTTCTGTGCCACTGTCTTGCTTTTTTTAATACTTGCTGGCTCTAACGACTTAATTTCCCCCATGTAAGATCAATAAAGTCTTATCTTATCTTATCTTATCTTATTCACACTATGATTGATAAAAAAATTACAGAACTTGAACAAGGTGCACAAATTTCTTACCAAAAGAAGTAAAACAAAACATGACGCAGGAAATAAAGCAGATCAGCCAAAATGGCATGAAAATGGAAATTTGCTTATTTAAAATAACACAGAGAGAAGTTAATACAAGAACTGCTCAAACTGCAGATGGAAACAAAGCAGTTGTAATCAAATAACTGATTTTTGGACACTTGCAGGCAGGAAACTGACCACAACACCTTCGTATCATCACCTTTAAAGGTAACATGTTAGCAAACAGATGCTCAGCCACACGTCCAGCAGCTGTGGGACGACATGATCCTCCCAGCGGAGCCATGTTTGTGTCCATCTGATGAATGTAAGACCAGTGTTCACTCCTTTGAGCTCCGCTTTGGTCTCTACCAACCCCTAACTGCTTATTTAGCAGCTAAATGCTCCACTTTCTTCACCAGAGAGTGACGGTCGGCTGCAGCGCTGCAAAACAAAAGACAGATGACACAGGAGACATGATGTCCAGTAACGATGGAAGCCGGCACTCACTGTTCTTTCTGTACAGCAGGATTTCGAAGCAGTTGGACTCATAGTTGTCGAACGTCTGCCTGACTTTGTCGATGGTCTTCTTGTCCGTCAGCTCTCCGTACATAAAGCTAGAAAGGAAGCAGACGACATGAGAAACAGCGGCGATCGATGCCCCCTGACCCCTCAGCCTCTGCCCCCCGCCTTACAGTAAATCACATCTGTTTGAAACGGCATTGTCGATCTGTTATCGTCCCATAAAGCGTCCATTAACTTCAGCGTTTGGTTTTATGGAGCAAACTGACGCAGCAGCAGCATAAATCTCCCTCAGAGTGAAGGATTGTGGATTGGTTTGGGATTGTTGCAGCCTGCATTTCCCGGCATGGTTGTAATTATTCCTTAAAGGGCTGAGGACGTTTTAATCTGTGCTAATATCATTAGAGTGAGTGATTACTTTCTGTCCTGACAGACGCAGCGTTTTCAAGGACTCATACACACAGAAAGGTGCAAACACACAGCGAAACATATCCAGCAGTTTAGCACAAAACACAGGTTTTCTCCTCGTAGATCACAGGAAAAAAAGGGCTTTCAGGGTATTTTCTTGTGTTTTATCACCAAAGAGCATCTGTGAACTCTTGTTGTTGCTATCAGTAATCCTCCTGCTCCTCTAAGCAGCCTCATGTGTTTGCAGCTGGCACGGCGGTTTTAAAAATGGCGGCTCATCGACGGCACATCAACTCAGCTGAACCAGTTTAAACTGAGAGTCTGAGGAAACAGTGGTTATAATCTTGAACTTTTGGTTGTGGATGACTCGTTAAACGTCTGGCTGGTCTCAGCAAACACAACAGCAAAGATCACCGGCGCTCTTCCTGGAGGCGTGACGTCCACTCAGAGCGCGTTAATCAGAATCCCGGCTGATTGACAGGAGGACGCTCAGAGCGGACATGAAGCGCCGAGTGCTTTAAATAAACAAACAAAACAACTATCATCTGAAGGTGGACACTTTAAAATGAGAAGGAATCACTGCCGGCTTCAACAGTGGACTGTTTTAAGCACTGATGCAGCTCAGAATCAGAGAAGAAGAACGCTGACGCTGTGTTTAAGAGCCTTCGCATCAACCTCGTTGAGCAGCAGATTGATTCACAGCAGCAGAGACAGAGAGCGAAAACAATCAGCTGACGTGTTCATGGGCTGGGAGAGGAGCTCGTTAACAGGTCCCAGTGAAACAACTGGACGGCAGCTGAGAGGTGGAGCCCCAGAGAGCCGATAAAATCAGAACGATAATTGCTTCCTGCCTGAACTCGCACTTTAAGTTTAATTCCACATCTAAACTTCAAACTTATTGACAGCACTCGGGACGGAAATCTGGACACTTTGGGAGACGATGACAAAGTCAGAGGGGCTCGGCTTTAACTGCTGTGCAGAAGACGTGTGAGAGTTATCTCGATTCATACTGAGAAGGTCCAGACTGAACTCTTTCTAATGTCACCTACAGAGACCCAACAGTCCCACCGTGAGGCAGATAAAACTCTGACTAACCAGCAGAAGCCTCGAGCAGAGCCGGCTGTGGGCGGGGGGCCGTCTGCCTCCACCACATTAGAATAAAACCAAACTGGGAGCACTGGTTAACAGCATGCCTTTGCTGATCTGACCTGTTGGTACATCTGCACCAACGTCCCAAAGCCACAACCTTGAACTGCAGTAAAAGATCAAAAATGACTCTCTCATAATGGCTCCATTAACGAGCCGCCATCTTCCATCACTTTAGCAGCCGGCTGGACGTTTAAGCTCTTCTGTCCTCTCAGTGTCACATCTGAGTGGACAGTTGGTCTCGGCGTCCCCCCTCGGCGCTCTTATTCTCTCTCAGCTCGCCTTTTTAGCCGCCGGCTAGCCGAGGCCAACGCCCCCGGTTTGATCTGTGAGGCGCCTGAGGACAGGAGTCATCCTCTGGAGTCAAGTTTTTAAAGGTCTTGACTGACAGGCGAGCGGGACACGTCCTCCAGCTGGACCGGGCTGAGCTCCCCTGGCAGCTCTAAATTGGATTCATTTCAGGGTCTCGCTGAGCGGCGCGCCGTCTCTTCCTCCCTCCCTCCCCTGTCTTTAGAGCCAGTGGAAATGCCAGATGCTGATGTTTTGTTGGCAGCGCCGCTCTGCTGAGCTCCACACTTTGGTCGCGTGACACCAGAGCAGCTCTCACGTTGTAAACTAAGTCAGCATCATGTAAACAGCTGAGCAGAGCGGCGCTGTGGCGTTTCAAGGATCTCTGCTGAGGGACGGAAGCAGGAAGGGACAAAAAATGTCACTTTTGAATCTTCTCTCCCTTTCACCGGCCTTAAATAACGGATGGAAGTGAAAAACGACAGAGATTTCTGCAGCGCTTTGAAAAGGACATGGTTTGAGTTTTAAAACAGCGACTCGTGGCTGCTCTGGCGTGGCTTTAACTCACAGAGGAGCTGCTGTTAAAAATATGCTGCAGCTCCACTTAAAGTCCAGCATAAACCCGAGGCTGAATAACACAAACTGACCGCCTACTATGGACTCGACAGGCCGCTGAGTGCAGATGTAAAGGGATCATACAGATGATATTTAGTCACGCTGTGGGTGCGATTACGATAAAGCAACAACACTGGAGAGTCATTAACACTCTATTAACTCCGCTTTAAACTCACATTTAACAACAATAACTGTGCACATTTACATTGTTTAAATGTTCAGTAATTATGCAAAACATAAGCAGCGAAATGTGACTTTTACCTGCATGTGCTGCTCTTCTGCATGACCTCAGCCCTGTGGAAGCCAGACAGCTTGCAGAATCCGTCATTGCTGTAAACTACAGGCCACTCCACGATCTGGGCGTTTCCCAGGAGGAAGCTGGTCTCTGACGGGGGGACAGGACAGAGAGGACATCAGGCCCGGTAACGTCGCAAACAGGAAAACAGATAAAAACCTGAACTGTACGAAGACACGTTAAAGCGTCCTGGTCAGCTTTAGTTTTACTCTTCGATGACTCAAAACATCAATGAATGCCAGAAAAACAAGACAAAACATTTTGGGCCTGACATTTAACTGATGTTCAACTGTCAGCATTTCTTTGAATGTTGTTTTAGTCAAACTCTAAAATAAAATCAGCCCGTTAATCTCCACTTCATGACTGGACAAACTGCAGGTCGAGGTGGTTTAACATTGATCTATGTCCATTAATTTTGTCCTATAATGCATTTTGAACCAACATTCAACTTTGATTTAACTCATTAAACTCACTTTATTAATCCCAGATTTAACCAAAACACATTTAAACCTGGTTTTATCATTTTTAGTTAAACAATAATTAGCCTAATCCCAGTTTAATTAATCTACACTCCACTGTCGTACCAACGAGAATCGCTTCAAACCAGCTCAGAAATCAAAGAAAAGATGAAGAAAAGTCTATTTCATTGTTGATAAAAAGGTCTTATTCAAGCAAACCACCAAAAACTGCCCAAACAATCACACATATGTACAAAACAGGCCTCACAGGGCAGCTAACATGCTAACAAACACTGCTCAACAAGCTAGCAAACAAAGTAACCTTATACTACAGTCACTAGTGTTTAGCTAGCTAGCTAGCTAGCTTAAACCACCAAAGCTAATGCGACCACAAACTAAAACAAGCAAAAATGAATCTAAACAAACACACAGATTACACAATTAATACACACAAACACAGCTAGTTCATATTTGTGCTAGCTAAGCTAACAAATGTCATCACAATCAAACAGTAGCATTAGCCAACAGTACAAATGTTAGCTAGCTAGCTTAGCCTAGCTAAAACAAACAAGCTACCTGTGCTTCAACACCAGCAGCCACCTTCTTCCTCAGAGCAGTGTCAGCCATGTTTGTTTCAACCTGTTTAAAGCTCCACCTGCTCCTCCCTAAGCCCCGCCCCTCTTCTTGCTCTAGTGTGATATGTTTGAGGCCCCCAGAAAAGCTGGGAAATTTGACTTTACACTGTTTGCTTTGAGGATCTACTACTTCAAAAGTCATTCACATGTGCCAGAAAAGTGAGTATCAAGGTAACCCGACTTTACTCTGTTTAAAATCATATTCACATTTTCCTTCTATTTATTTATTTACTCTGTATTTGATATTGTAATTTAATATTTCCACATTACCACACGGACCTGATCCTTAACCAATTGCACTAATTAGCCATAATAATGAATTCACGCAGTAAAACAGCGCGGAAGCTCCGGGAGAAGGGCTCGTTTGTTTAACGATGACAGGGATAGTCAGCATCTCCCTATTAGCAATGATGAACACCCCCCCCCACCCCCCCCACCCCCCCAGTGCTCAGCTATGAAATCTATCAGATGTGAGAGTGAAAATAATTTCCCAGTGTGTCAATCCCCCTGACAGACCTGAACAAGCTGCAGGAGCTGCATCCACGGGAAAAAGCAGCAGTGAAACATCTGCAGAGGACAAACTCTGCGTTCCTCTCTGCCTTTCATAACCACACAGAAATTAATTATTAATGTTCTATATTCTGCATGCTGAAGGCTTTGCTCACCAGGGAGAACAATGAAAGAGGTTTGGACTGTTTAACAATTAACTACAAACCACTTACATACATCATGCTGTCAACCATTCCTCATCGCATATCATGTTTTTAAATGGATGGAAATCGGCTCACAGAGGATTTTCATTTGCTTCCATCACAGTGAACCCTTGGTCATCTTTATATTGCTTTATAAATGTTATCTGGATTATCCTAAAATTACTATTCGGAGGTAAAACTGAACGTGAACAGGATGAAAACGTTTCAGCTGATGGATGTTTACAACAAGCATTTCAGGAGGTAATTTTAGTCGACCATCTGTTTGAGTTTCTTCTTGACTGCTCGGGTCAAAGCAAAGATTTTAGAAACACTAGCATCACATTCTCATCTGACAATATAAGCAGCAGCCTGTCTTCACCAGGAAAGCAACCAACCACGATTTGCAACACTCAAACGTTCACCTGTTGACAGTCAGCTGCTTTACAGTGAAACCCCAGAAGACTTCAGACGTCCTGAAATTCACCACCGAGGAGACCCAAAGAGAAACCACACACAAACACGGTGGCTTCAACTACTTTTCTCTCCAATCGTGGGTGACAGAGTTTCCCACAAGCACTGAACACACCAACAAAGAAGAGTTTCAAAGCAGTTCGTACAGCAGCTGCAGCATCACATTACAAGGTATTTTTTAAAGCAATCAGCAATCAGTGGCTCCTCGAAAGGTCAGAAAACTATCACCTGCGTTAAGAGATGGTCAGCAGTATCTGCAAAGTATCTGCAATTTGTAATTAATGATCTAAAACTGCAGGTAATGTCCCTCAGAAGCTGCCAGATCTGCTGCAGCATGAACTGTGTAGCACCAGCCTCCTCCTTTCTGAAAGCAGCTGACTAGTCAAAGATTGAATGTTGGGATGAAAAGATGCTGGAACAGCTCTTTAAATTTGTGCACGCTCCAAAACATCACAAGCTTTCAGTGTGTCCCACAGTTTATATTTACAGCGGGGAGGGAAACCCTGAGAAACAGCTTTTAAACTATGAAAATACACTCAAATCCTGCAGTGAAACGCAGTCGGATGATTGTCGAAGCAGCTCGTTCAGCCAGGTTTCACTGCAGGTTTCACAGGCTGCTGAGTTACAACCAGCCAGCACTCGACGGACTTCAATGGGCTGATGATAGAAAAAAATAGTAAATGTAATAAAACTGTTCTAGCTGAAGTCAGGGAAAGCCAGCAGTGGACACCAGACTGACTGTTAATAAAACAACAAGCTGCTTCTGAGTGTCAGTCAAACTCCTTCCAGTGATCATGTGACCACACAAAGACTGAGGAAGACTCTCATGGCATTTAACATGAAGCCAGTGTGTTCTCAGCTTGTCCAGTGACCTTTAATTTAATGTTAATGATCTGCAGGAGGTGTAACAGGAGGCGACATGACGGCACTGAGGAGCTACAGAGGGAGAGCAATTTAAGCCTGAAACCACCTGGATTATTTTCAAAGAAGGAGTTTTTAATGTCGCCACGCATTCACACGTTTCTGACTTTTCTCATCATCAGTTTACAGCGAGCAGGGCCTGAAAGTGCTTCCAGTGATGAAGAGCGTGGAGAAAAATGAGAGAAAACTACAAACGACCTGCTGATTGTGCTCCAGTGATGAAATCTTGTTTGAAAACTCAACATAAAATGAGCGTAATCTCCATTACTACAAGATAAACTACAGTCCAGGCAAAGAAAACCTGATTATTGGCTAGAAAATCCCAGTAATTAGTGCTGACAGCAGAGTCTTCAGGCACAACAGCAGCCAGTTACTGAAGGATGGAAAATTCTGATAATCAGTTCACTGTTTCTGAAGTTTTCAAGCAGACACGGCAAACATCAGCTGGGTGTGGCCTCTCGTCGTGGCGAGAACGTTTGGACCGTTTGTCAGACAAAGCGAGCGATTTTAAAACGTGGATATGAATGATTGATTATCGATTGAGACGATACTCTGCAGCACACGTTACTCGAGTGATTCTTCAGCACAGAAAGCAAACTGCGGTCTCTTCACACTTCTTGTTTGAAGGCTGAAACCTTCCGGCCGCGGCTTCCTGTTTGACCTTTGAATCAAAGAGCTGACTGAGACATAATGCAGCACAAAAACAGATTCATCTCCACCTTTTCTGCTCTGCTCTTTCATCACAATCAATTACTTAGCCGGACCCGAGTTCGACCGGCGGGGCCGCCTGAGGGCCGCCTGAAGGAGAGAAGCTTGTGGAGCAGCAGGCAGAGCGCCGGACGCTCAGACGCTCTCTGGAAATCCACAGATGAGATTATTTCAGACTGAACTGCTGTGATTCAGTTGTCAGGGACGCTCTGCAACAGAGACCTTTTAATTTTAGATCTAATTTACAGTTAAGATGAAGGAGCCGAGTGAAACAAAGGAGAAGACACGACCTCCTGCAGCTCTGTCAGCCTCAGACATCAGAAAAACTGAGGTGGTGAGTCCCTTTAACCCCCCAGCTGTCCTCAGGAGACACTGACCACAGGCTGAGTACAAGTACTCAAGTACTGCACTTCAGAACTGAATCTGAGACACTAGTACTTTAGCTGAGTATTTCATTTTCATGCAGCTTTTTACTTCTACTCCACCACACCTCAGAGGGAAATACTGTACTTTTTACTACTTTTATCTCTAAATTAAAGTACCCAACAGTTTGTACAAGTACAGCTGAAACAATGAGTCCATCAATCAACTAGAGAATTGAGAGGAAATGATTGATCATCTGTTGTTTTCATGGTTTCACTCATCTCTGCTGTGGAATCATCTGATGTTTGATCTTCTCAGATGTCTGATTGGCTGCGTTTCCTCTCAATGATCTCAATGATCTGAATGTGTCTAATAATAATATATAATATTAATAATGTGTAATCATGTGGAGCTTTGGACCAAACAAACATGGTGAAGGCGTCACTTTGGGTCATTGTGACCACATTTCTCACTGTTTTCACAAAGTTTCCAAAGCAAACGATCAATCAATCAATCGATGGAGGAAATGATCAGCTGATTGATCCAGAATGAAAAGAATCATTAGTTTCAGTTAAAATGAGCAACTCCAACAGGAACGTCCTGCTGAGACAAGAATGAGAAGACACAATGATCTACAGAGACCAGAGACAAGAGGACAACAGACACAGGAGACACTTTACTACATGATGAGTACTTTAAGTACATCTTCCTGATTAAACTTACACACTTTGACTGCAGTCTAAATGCAGGACTTTCACTGGTATCTGACAGTGTAGTATTAGTACTTTAACTGAGTAATCTGAATACTCCCCCCCCCCCCCCCCCCCGCTTACACTGCTCCTGTGCTACATGCAGCTGAGCCCTGTGTTAGTACCTGTGACGCGCTGTGGGCAGGTTGACTGGCAGCGTTATGGTCAGTGATGGATCGCTGGGGTTTCATTAGTGTAATTAAACGTCTTCAATGCCCCCCCCCCCCCCCCCCCCCCCCGGCAGCACTTGAACCGACGGCTCAGACTGGAGGGACGGACGTATTTCAAGCCGTCCTCATGAATAAACAACACAACAGGTTGTTATCCATAATGTGACTGTTGGAGAGCATCAGCACTGCGTTTACTGACAGCACTTTGTCTCTGAGTCATGTGTTCATCTCCTTCATCCTTCATGTGTTCACAAAGTGCTGAACTCGCTCCGTCCTTTATGAGCGACTGAGCCTTTCATACCCAATCATCGTCCTCTCACCTGTCACCAATCAGCCTGTTTACCTGAGGAACGATCCAAACAGGTGTTTCTGGAGCGTTCCACATCTTTCCCAAAAATCAATGAAGCTGATGAGGAAGAACGTGAAATATGTCGACTCTGAGCTGTTTTCAGGTCAGTTTAGTAAACTGGTGAAGGACGGCCTTCAGTCTTTAGACATGTTTGATTATTGATGTTTTGAATACTTGATCAGCGATGAGCTGAATTATCTTATTACAGCATTAAATTAGAAACCGGCTGTGCTGCTAATACAGACAGAGAGCGTCTGATGATTTCACTGTTCGCAGGGTAAAAGCTCGTTTTCAGGCCTTTAAAGAAAGAAAATCACTTTAGATTTTAATTTCATTTGGCAGAATTTCATTTTGTTTCTGCAAATATACGTCTAATATATATTCTTATTGATTTATTTACTGCTGCACTAAAATATTTTGGACTAATATAATAAAGAAGTTTCACTGTTGATGATCTGAATTGATGTTATATTTTACATGTTTCTAACCTGGTTTTGATTTTTGGGAAGTTTCACATCCACTGTCTCTCATATAATCCAAAACCCCAAACACTATTTCTTTTTTCCTCTCTCATATTTGTTCTGATATCCTGTTCTTCTTTTCATTCCATGTTGCCTTACAGCTGAAAGTAATTAAACGTTTAAAAAATCTGAATCCCTTTGAGGCAAAGTGTGATTCTGGTCCTCAGAGAGCAAACTGGCTTCATTTGATCCATCTTTCAGGTTTCAGGTTGGCAGCATCTGATCTGAGGCTCTCAACAGTCTCGGCTCTCCTCTCATCAGTAAAGTTAATTGCTTGTGTGACTTCTGAAGCAGAAATACAAAAAACCCAAAACACCAACCAACTCCAACCAGCGGCTCTCCAATTAGCGCTGAAAGCCCTCAGGAGAGGCGCACAGCAGCCCCGCGGCTGCCCGGAGGCGCACACACACACACACACACACACACACACACACACACACACACACACACACACACACACACACACACACACATATTCTGGAACAGTCTTCCTGACCTTATCTCCAGCACGCACCCACCCCGCCACCCCACCCACAGCCCGGCCTCCATTCCGGCCAATGACTCCTCTGACTTCACTGCGAAGACGGAGGAAAGCAATCAGTCTGATCAGAGAGGAGAGCGCGCGGCGGAATTTCTCCGGCGCGTGCCAAAGGCCGAGCAGCGACGCAGCTGAGGGACGCCGAACACATTCAGATGATGAATAACTGAGCAGCTGCTTCTGGTTTAACCCGCAGATCGCTCATGTGACTTCAGAATGAGGCACTTTGTTCAGGATTACATAAGGACAGAGAACAAACTACAGCAGGTTACTCATCCGCCTCAAATAAATAACCAATCATCATCATCATCATCATCATCACCAAAATCAGGTGTTAATCACCAAAAATAAACTTTTAATCTTCTGTTAAAAACGCAGTAACTGGCTGTTTGCTCATGTCGGTCTCTCAGACTGATCTGAGATCATCTGGAGAGATAATCTCCATCATTTCATGTGGAGAAGTCAAACGCAGGCTCGTGGAGTGGCGAATAAATCGGTGCGTAAATTGACTCCCAGCGAGCATCTTGAGACAAACAAACCGATTTGAGCAAAAATTCAACATTATTTTCCTCAAAACTGCAACGCACGTTTCTCCCAGAGAAAATGGTCCCTCATACGTTTAATTTATCAGTTTAATCTTACTTATGATGATGTATTACAACATAAACACCCACGGAGCCTGAGAGCGGGCTGAACTCCATCACTGCGAGATAAATGCCGGTACACAGAGAGCTCGTGTGGGTCTCTCCTCCGCCGAACCTCCGGGGTCGCACTGATATGAAAGCACACTGTATTCCAGCAGAGTCCGGGTCCGAGCCGCCTGGTGACGGCAAACCAAACAAGCCTCGCTCCGACGCGCGGACTCACCGCTTGAACGCCGGACGATGTTCTCCAGAAAAGTGTTCTGCGGTGCCACAAGCCCTCTCTTTCCCCCGGGCATCCTGCTGCGGGCGGGCAGAGCTGCTGTCGGTCAGGGTCTGCGGCGGTGTGTCTGCTGCTCGGAGGTCGGTACTGACGCTGGCTCTCAGTCGGACCGATGGAGAAGCTCATTGTAACCGTGCGCTCTGGCTGCTCGGGGCGCACTGAGCCACAGCGGCGGCGCTGCATCGCGCTGCCGGACCGGAGCGCCAGGACGCATGCGTGTCTGCTGCTGTGGACTCAGTCCCAAAATAACGATGAAGGCCTGCTGTAAAATCAACACAATAAGAATAAAAGGTAGTTAAAAGATCCTGAAGGGAGAAATCCATCATAAACTCAAAGACAGAAATAAAGATTGGAGGATTAAAGTGGCACATTGCGCAGTGCTTACCGAACCTTCACGTTTCATAAAACTATGCTCACGTGCTCATATGTTTATTGAGAGTCAAACCAAGAATCTCCCAAAGGCAGTAAGGTCTAACCAAACACTCATCCTGTGTCACTGCCCGCCTCAGCAAGCAAACTCTCTGTGGAGAGAAGACTAAACGTGGAAGACTGACTTCCTCATTTTACTTCAGCTGAACTTCAGAATGCATTTTTACACAAAACAAACATTGTGTAAACTGAAATCATTTTAGGAAGAAGTCCCTTTGCCTCCAGTGTGGACAGAATGATGACAGCAGCCAACAAGCTGCAGGTGTCCACACGGACATGTGACTCACGTGAACCTAAATGAAGGACTGGTTCTGCATGTGTGTGCGTTCAGACCAAACATCCTGTTCTTCTCCTGTTTAATGCAAATCATCGCGAGGCCTGAAGGAGTCTACTTATTAGAGAGAAATCTGTCAAATCTTTACATTTTGTGTTTTGTTTTTCTCTCCTGCTGACGACCCCTCAGAGCCCCACAGCCTCCAAAACACACTTTACATAATAAGGGGGCAAAAAAAGACATGAACATGAATATTAAATGAGAGCTCCAGCAGCTCGCTTACAGCACACACACACACACACACACACACACACACACACACACACACACACACACACACACACACACACACACACACACACACACTCCTCTAATGTCGGACTGTGTGTCAGTCTTATTTACAAATCTCTCATCTCATTTCTGCACTTGTTAACACCCACCTACATATTACAGCATTGTGTGTGTGTGTGTGTGTGTGTGTGTGTGTGTGTGTGTGTGTGTGTGTGTGTGTGTGTGTGTGTGTGTGTGTGTGTGCTGTCAGGGAACGTGTGCACGCTTCCAAATGCTCCTATGGGACGCTCTTAATTGGCCCACTTGCATCATGGGGTATCAAACATATGTGACAGCGCAGGTCGGACAGCTGCTGTCTGCTGAGGGAGGCCAAGCTTACTCTCTCTACCCCCACCCCCCACCCCCTCCCCTCTTCAGCTGCACACACATCTGTATGGAGGCTCCCTGATGCCAAACCTGCTGTTGCAGAGGACTCGGTGAATCACTGGAGCTGCCTTTGATGACGCGTTTCCTCCTGCTCTTCTACCGACGTGCACGCCGTCACATCCTCACCTGAGGGCTGATTAGTGCTGATGTTTTGTATTAATGACAGTTTTGTCACCAATAAGCTTCCATACACCATACTGATGTCAGGGAGGGAAAACGATGAGTCAGGGTTTGTGTTGGTGTTTGTGTGTGTGTGTATTCTCTACACCACTGATCTGCTTCATTCAGATCAGCTGAGTGTGTGTGTGTGTGTGTGTGTGTGTGTGTGTGTGTGTGTGTGTGTGTGTGTGTGTGTTATTTCTTATTTTATTGACAATCAGTCTCTCTTGCAGTGGTGTTAATAATGGTGGTGTTTGCACTTCCACTTCCTGTCATTCACCAGCTGGTGACAGACCGGTTAGCTGGTGAGCACAGCGGAGCATTCAGCAGCGGAGCAGCCAGATATTTTTCTCAGGAGAGCGAAGCAGAGCTAAAAGACGAGTGAACGTTGGATTCAGGATGGTCGTGTTGTTTTCTGTGTCAGCCGGATGTGCAGATAAGAAACTGTTGACCAGCACAGAAGCCAAAACGACTTTAAAAGCAGTGTCAGTTCTGTGTGTCTGTCAGTTATTCTGCAAACCAGCTGCCGAAAACATGATTCACGCAGCTGCTTCATGTGAGCTGAAATAAGGAACAAAGATTCAAAAATCACAAAAGAATCGAGTTCATAGAGCTTGAAAATGTCACGTTTTACAGCTTGAATCTGTGCTGTGACGTATTTCCTAAAATGAACAAGCAGCATGGAGAAACACTGTTTTGGACGTCGGGGAAAAAGTGGAAGATAAAATATGTGCAGGAGACGATGAGACTGAGGTGGACGGACAGACGTCCAGCCGCACACAGACAGCTGATACAGATGATTGACAGCTCGGTTTGAGAGGACGTCAAACCCATCAGAGAGGAAAACAGCAGCAGGAGGACAGGAAGGCCACGTGGAGACGGAGCGCACGCACTGACTGAGAAGGTGGTTTTAACATTAAATAAGACAGAGCCGCCAGAGCGCCACGCAGAGCTGCTCTCAATCCACTTCATGAAAATGTGACATAAAAAGTCGTATTTAACTTTTTTATTGATTTCAACCTCTTAGGACAAACTGTCTGTCCCTCCTGAGACGCTGACAACAAGGACAACTTTCATGGACTCCTACTGAGATGAAACGTCAGAATAAAATGAACAGGTCACGTCTGTACTGATATTAGAAAACAAATACTTTTCATTTAAAACATGTGAGAAAGCTGCTTTAATCAGCTTTAAACAGCCCGCTGATCAGCGCCGACGTTCGCTCTGCCACAGACTGATAGATGTGCCGATGAGACTCAGATTCAAGATTCGTCTCTGAGCTCCAGTTTGACCTGATAAATAACTGAGTTTGGGCTGCACGGAGGCGCAGCAGGTAGTGCGCGTGCCTCACAGCAAGAAGGTTGCCGGTTCGATCCCCGGGTCAGGCGGGGCCTTTCTGTGTGAAGTTTGCGTGTTCTTCCCGTGCATGTGTGGGTTCTCTCCGGGTACTCCGGCTTCCTCCCACAGACCAAAAACATGCTCGTTAGGTTAATTGATGACTCTAAATTGTCCGTAGGTGTGAGTGTGAGTGTGAATGTTTGTTTGTCCTTGCATGTAGCCCTGCAATCGGCTGGCGACCGGCTCAGGGTGTACCCCGCCTCTCGCCCATTGTAGCTGGGATAGGCTCCAGCCCCCCGAAAGGGATAGGCGGTATAGATGATGGATGGATGAATAACTGAGTTTGGAGGAATGTGTCTATGGACGCCCAGAGCGGCCATGTTGAGTTCACTGATCTGACATTTTGAGCTCATGTTGTTTGTTTATCTCTAATAAACATTAAAAGTAACAAGAGAACATTCAACAGAAATCAAGCTGTTATCTCGAGATGACAAAATCATTAACTGCTGATCTCAAGATGTTATTAAAAAATAAGTGCTGAGGTTCTGCAGCGTTTATTTTACAATGAATGAAGACATCAAACAAGAGACACAAGTTCAAAGTATTAACAGAGAAACAGACTCTGACCGTTAGAGAAAATGGAAATACAAAAAATGGAAATATAAAATGGAAACTTTGCAAAGGAGCATCATCACTTGAGTGAAAAACCTACAAACAGAGAAGAGCAGAAGTGAACTCGTGCTTTTAATTTGGTGATTTAATCTTGCTCTTCTGTTGCTGTCTGTGAGTCTTTTGGACGTAACGTAACTGAATGTCCGTGACGTGCAGGTGATCCGGTGAACCTGCACGTGTTGCAGACCGGCAGCGTCGACAGCGAGGAGAGCCTCCACGGGATCCGATGACTGTAATCGCTCTAATTACGCCGCTTCACTAACCTCCAATTATGCCCAATCAGCATTCAGCAGGCGGGCCGCTTTGCTCATGTGGAACAGGCGCTCGTGGCCATCGGCCTCAGAGCGAGGCGCGCCGGCCGATGAGTCTGATGATTGTATTTCTGGACGTAAAGCTCCAGAGAGAGGCGTGCAGATCGACTCGTTTCTGTCGCTGCAGCTCCAAACCTGAGCGGCGGTTATTTCTAGCACTGCTCACCGAGGAGAAGCCTGTAAGTGTCACACGGTGCAGATCAAAGGTACCACGTCGACGCCTCATTTGGGGAGGCAAAGTGGGAAGAGACGGGGATGGAGGTATCGAACCCCCCAGGGCCGATCAATGCACCGCCTCCACATCTGGAGGGAGACGTAGCTGCATCCATCCTTATTGATCTCAGAATTCATTAGTCCGGCCTTCAGTCTCTGACCCGCAGAAAGGGAAAGCGATCGAATATCAAAGCGCTGGGCTAACTAACCGCCATCCACACTGCCCCCCCCCCACGCCAAGCCCAACACCACACCAGACTTTTGCTGTGCCGGGAAATCCATGAAAGAAAAGCCACAGGTTTAAACTGTAGTCGTCAATAAAAAAGGCTTCAATAGATTCATGAAGTAAAGGTTCAGAGCTGGACTCACCTGTCAGGGCGGGAACCTGCTGTTGGGCCCCCGTTGACCCCCACCACCACTCTCACAGCAATAAGTCCAGACTGCACAGCAGAGTCGGGTCCTCCTCCGGTGGAGCAACACCACCCGAGCCTGGCTTTCTTTGTGTCCGTCGATTTCAGGTGATTTCATTAAACACACCTTTGTTTGGGGATGTGCACCATGTGACCGAAGCCGAGCACGTTTCCTTCCTCGTGAAACGTCTCTGAAATCCACATCGCTGACGTGCGTTCACGTCGTCTTTGCTGGAGTTAAAAACGAGTGATTTAACCTGCAGGTGAAGGTGCGACTGATGTTTCTGTGCTCCTCTTCCTCATAACTGCGTTTTCTGGCACGACACATTTGCATAACAGTCCCTGATCTGCAGTCACGAAGGAGGTTTGTTAATTCAAACAACAAAGTTTTATTAAACTCTGCTGGCAGCGCGCTCGGTGCTGCAAATCAGAAGATCAGCACGAGCTCACCAACACGTCACCGGGATGTTCAGCGACCAGACGAACCTACAGCACCATTTTTACCTTTTTTATCATTTTGAAAATGCTGACACTGAAAAGTGAAGCATCAGAAGCATGTCCTGACCTCACGCGCTCTTAGATTCAGGGACAGATCATCGTCGTGGTGAAGAATTAAATAAAGTTTACAGTGATTTGAGTGACGACTTGTTTATTTTAATCAGTGAAGATACGGCATGCAGAGCAGTGCTTCTCTGCAGGGTCCCAGCTGGTGCCGAAGAGACCAAAAACTCTATTTCCCAGCATACACCAGGATTCCAGGACAAACACTGCTTTATCAACAGATTACATTACAAACAAAAAGTTGCTGGCTCAGCAAATCTGATGAAGCAGCATACTTGGTTTGGTGTAATCCACGATCAGTCTCCCCACCTGACCTTCCCTGCCCACCTGTTCTGTTCCCTCATTAGTCTCACAGCACATACACACCTGTCCGTTTCCGTCTGCCTTCACCAGTCTGCCCAGTTTCATCCACCTTGGCGTCCCAGCCTTCGTTCTGCCTGTCTGATCCTCAGATTGATGACCCCCTGCCTCAGCTGACCCTCATTCGACTCGAGTAAACTTTCATCTCAGCCTGTCCCGGTGTGTGTGCTCAGTCATGTGGTCGTGGGACTTCCTGCCGCTGAGGGACACTCGGCTGCCACCTGGTGGGCGCATGAACAGCTTGCTGTGGCATTTCGTGAAGCCTTTTCCACCTAAATTGCAGCCTCCTCTCTGAATCACCAATGTAAATGTGTGTTATCTCCCGGGCGGACAGCGTGGAAGCGGTCGGAGGAGGCGCCTGAGGTAACCTGCCTGCGATCGCTTTGTCTCGCTGTTATTGCTAATTACCACCGTGATGCTCCTTCTGCAGTGCGTCTCTCCCCGACTCCCCTCTCCTCCCCTGAATGCTGCAGCTTGAATAGGCTTATTTTGGAGCCGTAATTTAGTAGCTTTTGCTTAATCGCTCGCCTCTTAATCTCGGATACACAGCAGCAGTTGCGGCGGCATAAAGACGAGCACGTCGGCACAGGATACAGTTAAAAAGAGCCTCGGTGGAGGAAAGAGAAGGCAGCCGTAAAATCAGAGCTGCATTTGAGGACCATCAGCGAGAGGCAGCAGCGTCAGAACGCTTCTTTCTGACTGGAAAAGAAAAAGCTGCGTTATTTTCAGTGTAGCTCAACCTGGCTGCTCGGGGACATTCGCACCATAATGGAAAATATACAAGAACAAGAACCTCACAGCTCCAAAAAGCAGAGAGAAAATTAAGCTGCTGAACATTTGATGGCATCTCTGGTCCAAAGAAAGATCCGACCGCAGACCAGGTTTTCACAGTCCTCGACCAGCTGGTCCAGGACACGAGACCCTGAGGGACAGGTCGGACCTCCACGATGTTTGCTGTATGGAGTTCAGCTCAGTGGGAGAATCTTGTACATCTCATTGGCTCAGTGGCATCCAGTCATCTCTGAAACTGAAATTACAGAAACTTTCTATCAGAACAAATTCTCCTTGGCCAACTGGTCCACAGCACGGTATCTTAACAACTAATTCTTGGTTTTCATTGTAATTTGCTAAATGTATTCATGGTCCCCTGAAGAAGAAGTGAGCTCCTGACCCTCACCTGAGACCACCTGACCCGTTGAATCCTGAAAACAGCCTGCTTGACATGAAATTTGCTGCATATTCATGGTCCCCAGAGGATGAACCAGGCCAGTTTGTGACCATCAAACTTTTTCATTTGTGCCACCTTAAGGGCAAAATTTCTTATTTACTCCACGATCCACGACGAGCCAAAGAAAAGCCCAGATTTCCAGAAATGTTCTGTATATTATGTATATATTATGATCCTCAGAGGACTTTTTGACGCCTTGAACTTTCTTCTGAACGATGATCATCTTGAAAACGAGCGCCCAGATTTCTAAGAAGCTTGTAAATATTCATGATCCTCAGAGAAGAACTGTAAAGATTTCCTCCTCATTGTCCAACATGTGCAAGAGAAATATCAAACTGTGAAGAGCAGAGCGCCACGACTGATCCTGTCGCGCTCCTCAGAGGATTACCTCCACTGATCTTTCATTTTTACACTTTCTTCTGTGGATCGCGTCCTCCTGCTCCTCACAGACTCTTATTACATCAAGATAGACGACGGCTTGTAATAAACTTCGCTGCCTCGAGGCGAAACAGTCTGAATTTCAGTTTTACATGACTTCATTTATTCCTCGAGTTCAGTAAAATGAAAGACTGGCTCTCACGCAGACCTCTGGGTGAGTCACCATGCCGCCGTGCAAACTCATGACACTGAAGGCATTTCTTTCTAACTTCAACACTCTGCCACACTTCTCTCGTGGACGTCTCGGAGGTAACTGCTGTGGCGTTCCCCCCAGCTCGTGATACTTCTCCACTTGTCCTGAGAAAAATTCGATCAAGCGCTGAAATCACTTGAAGATGTGAAGAGTTTTTACAGCAGCGAAGGATCGAGCCCTTTGTCGGTGGGTCGGTTTGATAACAAATAACAGAAACTGCAAATGAAGCAAATCTGTGGAACAGCAGCAGAAGTTTTTCAGGAAAATGCAGAGTGAGTCACTTTGTCGCCCACAATGGGTTATTAACGGCCTCGGTTTCCATGTCAACTGGGTGGATTGTGTACTTTAAATGGACAGTGAGAAAGGTGAGAAGAGAGTTACTGTGTCAGTGAGTGCATGACGCTCCTTTTCCTGAAGATGAGAGGAAGTCAATAACACGGCAGAGTGTAAACAGTGAGACTGACGCAAAACAACAACAGTGAGATGATATGTGAGGCGACGCTACATGAGATCCATGAGGTAGATTCACATGATGACATGATCAGAGATGAGATCACAAAAGACATGAGGTCACGAGAAGGGCCCTGAAACTGAATGAGAGGAGGAGAAGCAAAAGGACATGAACACATGAAATGAGGTCAATGAGATGAAATTACATGAGACAGTAAGAGGGGAGGAGGTCAAAGGTCAACACAAAGTGAGGTGAAATTAGATGAGGTGACGTGCATGAGATTAGACTGAACTGTGTGAAGAGAGAGTGAAATGATGACATGAGAAACGGAGGAATGAAACTAAAATCAGACCAAACTGTCATGATGGTGAGAAAAATGAGGAATGAGAAGCAAAAATTTAAGATGACAAATGAGACAAAAAGCCTAAACTGAGAAAAGGTGACATAAGATGAAGCTGGGTGAGGTTACGATGTGGCGTCAGTTAAAACATTTTAAATGAAATGACTCAGAGGACGACAGAAGAGATGAGGTGAGATGAGAAAACACGGTATGAAAACAGTTTGAGGTCACTGCGTTTGACTTTTCACCTCGATGATGAGGACGTCTGTTCGGAGCTTTGGCGTAAAATCAGCTTTTCAGATCAAACTGGAAGCCGTGCAGCAGAACAGACTCGTGTTGCGCCCTCATCGGACGTATGCTGTGTGCAGTAGTACACTTAGTACTGCAGTATTAAGTCATATTACTGCTCATGTTTGGCAGCAGTCTTTGAGATGGAATCTATTTCTGCAGAGAGCAAAAAGGTGTGAAACAAACCTGACCCGAAACAGCGACGCCCACATACACCTCGCCTCGCTCTGCGGTGGAGATCAGGACACGCCGATCGCTGTCATTTCTTCTCGAGTGGGCACTTTTCACAGCTTTGATAGATTTTGGTCTGAAACAGCAGAGTTCAAAATGTCGCTCTGACTCACGCTTCTGATGTAACACGCTCTGCTCGGCACACGGAGGAGGTGAAGCGAGGTGAGCTTTAACAGCAGACATGTTGGTCAATCGCTGTCATCTCCTCTGATCGCCGCTGAGCTCAGTGCAAACACACGACACCGCGGCCGCATGTTGACTGGTTTTAGTTTTTCTCAATAACTGTCTCAGTGTTTTTGGTCAGTTATGTACAAAAGATCATCCTGTTACACTAAAAGTTTGTTTTTTCACTCTTTGTCTTCAGAAGCTTCAGTGATTCTTGTTACGAGATGAGAAATGAGATGATGTGATTGAGGAAACACGAGATGAAATTAGGTGAAACTACTGAACAAAATAAGACAGAAGTGACACAAGAGAGCGTGAAGACTGAAGCATTTTGAATAACCTGACGTGACAGATTAATGTGCAACTAGCCGAGGTGAGAAAACACGGCATGAGACGATGATTGTGATGACGCGACGTAAGATTTAAAGTGACACAGCAAAACAAATGAAATGACACCAGATGACATGATGGAACTCTAGACTGTGTCAGATGAGAATGTGGCATGAGATTATTCATGATATCACATGAGACATGAAAACACATGAAATGAAGATTACAGACCCCAGATGGGGTTTCATGACGTTTTGAGATTAATGTCCACAAAACGAGATGCTGCTGCATGAGATGAGGAACCTCTGGAGGCGCTAACCAGAAATCCAGCCTCATCCGAAGCGACGGCTCCCCCACCCAGAGTCTCGACCCCCCCAGTTCCCTCTTATCTCCCCACCAGCAGCCGACACTGGTCCATAATCGCACTCCCATCATCTGTCCATCCACAACCTGGATTTCACCCTTCATTAATCACTCTTCTTCCCTCAGCCTTCATCCCTCTACCTTCACCCTTCCATCCCTCACCCCTCACCCATCATCCCCTCACCCCCTCACCCCTCACCCATCATCCCCTCACCCCTCATCCCCTCACCCATCATCCCCTCTCCTCATGCCTTACACTTGACTGATAAGACAACCTTCTTCAAAGCACCTTTATTTAGAGGCAGAATGGATTCCTTACAGCAGCCAAACATTATTCATCTCTCTCAGACGCCGTCACGCAGCCGGAGAAGAGAGTGAGCATCAACAAACAAACATGAAAACTCGCTGCCGCGTCCATACGAGCGCACCTGTGCGTGAACGAGCCTCCGGATTTATGGGTCAAGTGGTTTTGTGCTCTTTCAGCTGAAAGTGGTGGCAGCGAGGAGAGAAATCAGGCTTTTAAAACTCGGTGCCGCCACCTCGGTCAGGAAGCAGGAGCAGGAGGAGGAGGAGGAGGAGGAGGAGGAGGAGGAGGAGCAGCAGGAGGAGGAGGAGGAGCAGCAGCAGGAGGAGGAGGAGGAGGAGGAGCAGCAGCAAGAGGAGGAGGAGGAGCAGCAGGAGGAGGAGGAGGAAGAGGAGGAGGAGGAGGAGCAGGAGGAGGAGGAGGAGGAGGAGGAGCAGGAGGAGGAGGAGGAGCAGCAGGAGGAGGAGGAGGAGGAGGAGGAGGAGGAGCAGCAGGAGGAGGAGGAGGAAGAGGAGGACAGGAGGAGGAGGAGGAGTAGGAGGAGCAGGAGGAGGAGGAGGAGCAGCAGGAGGAGGAGGAGGAGGAGGAGGAGGAGGAGCAGCAGCAGTAGGAGGAGGAGCAGGAGCGTCTGTGCAGGAGAGGTTTCTACACCCGCTGACAGCCTGTTTCTCAGCACGGTGCATTAAGTCGTGTTAAATATTTAGCTGCGCTGCCTCGAAACAGCCAAAATGGATGTTTGGAGTCCTCTGTGGATTTGCGACCTCCTCTGGCCCGCTTCCTGCTTTCTCAGCGTTCCCTCCCAACAAACAGGCCGAGCTCTGTCAAACCGTCTGCTGCCTCTGCCGGGATTAATAAACTCCACAGCGAGAGGAGGGTGGAAGCACGATGAAGAAACAGTTCGACATGCAGAGGACGTAAAGATGTCCACGAGGACACATAGCACACACATAAACATCCTGAAACACCAGATTCAATGAAATGATCTGAGCCAGAAGCTAAAATGCTGCTGTGTTATCAGCATAAATCACAAGCTGGTGGAATCATAAAGAGATGATTTTAAATCTGGCAGACAGTTCGGTTTGTGTTCGTCCGGTCGTCTTTCTGCTGACACAGCCGAGCCGCCGTCTGAATGCAGATGTGAGCCTGCTGTTACGTTACGTTATTCTGCTCAGGAAAACATGTCTGTTTGTAAAAGTGTGGGAGTGTTATGACTCCTGTCTGCTAACATCTGAGCGCCGCTCACACGCTTACATCTAATATCACACTCATAAAATATGTAGGAGGAAATCTGCATTGCATCATGGTCTCATCAGACAGAAACATCAGCTGTGCTGAAATTAGGCTTCAAATCATCAGTGATATCCCACTAACTCTACTGTGACACTTTGATTTCTTCACTTATTGAACAGATAAGTTTAAGGTTTGTCTGCTTTGGGATTTTGGACTTTGAGAAGCAGGTGCTGAGGAGTCAGCTCACTTCAGGCGTCCAAGCTGCTGCAGAGACGCTGAAGGACACTTCAACAGTCCCTCTGACGTCACTGCGAGGACGTCGTTTCATCCTTTGAAGTTCATGTGGCCTTCAGAGGACTCAGATGAGACGTTCAAGCCTCAAAGCGACAAAACTATGAATCTGAAAGACATTTCAGTGGAGACACGTCGTCGTCTTCATCGCTCTCATCGTGTTTTTGTACTGCTGGCACTTCCTCAGAGAGGAGACGGACGCCGGCGGAGGCCAAGATCAGAGAGGCCAACGTGAGACGCAGGTTAAGCTGGTCTGAGGTGAGCTGCTTTAGCGGTAGCATCGTGCTAGCTCACCATCCTGAAGGCCCTTTCGGCCAGCGATGTCTGTGCTCTGAAACATCATTTCAGCGGCTTTCACCGCGTCAGGACGGCGTTTTGCTGCAGCGAGCAAAGCGGAGCCCAAAGTTCACACAAAGTGCTGAACCCAGCAGCTCGAACGGCGTCGCATCTGACAGGAGCTGAAAGCCTGTAAGACCACGTTCCTGCTGGCATTAACCCCGTCAGACCGATCAGAGCTGAACCCGCGTCAGTGTGGCAGCGTTAGCCAATCAAATGCACGCACTGAACGTCACTGACTCACCGCTTCGCCACATTTCTGCTTTCCCTTTGCAGTCCTGCTGGTGAAAAACGGAATATCTGCCTCTGTGAGGACTTCAGAGATGTGAAATCCTGTCGCACTGTTAGAAACCTGGTGCAGTTTTTGGTGTCTGATGAACCAAACGGTGGTTATTTCCCCAAACTGAGCTTTCTGAGTCACTCTCAGCGGTACTTTAAATAGCAGCTCCCCACAAACACAGCTGATGCATATGTATGAAGACCTGAGCGCTGCGAAATCAGCCAAACTCCATCCAGGCCCAAACTCCCACAAAGTGAAGGCGCTTTTATCACAGGGATTTTATCTGGAAACATCTTTTCTTTCTTTATTCGGGCATTCTTTTGGACCGCGTTCATCGTAACTGCAGCTCTGAACCTCTGACGCTGCAAACCTCCAATAACGTCCCCGATACAAACTCAGGAAACAAGATTAAATAGAAACGTTCTCACAGCAACAGGTGATGTTTCACACACACACACACACACACACACACACACACACACAGACACACACACACACACACACACACACACGGCCCGTTCGTATATCACAGATGTGCATTCACAGCTTCATGTGTGGGCTCGCGGCTCCTCCAGCAGCAGCATTATTTATGGCAGCTGAGTGGGAGGCTTCAGAGCTCCTAATACTTTTCTGTCTTCATTGAAGAAAAAGGTTAAAAGCTTTTATCTCGGTCATCAAACGAGCTCGGCAGCACGACTGTTTCAGGTCTCATTAACATTACAAAAATGCTCCTTATAACACATATTGTGCGTCGATGGGAAAATCCCTATAGGCGCCGCATTTCCACATCACAGAGCGCTAATGTGGATTGAACTCTTGGCTGCGTCTCTTGTTTTATATTGAGAATCACAAAATGGCAAAGATTAGCTGGAGGCAATATGGGATTAAGAAGCTTATATCAGTATACGTACATTCATCACTGCGAGGAGATTAAGGTGCAGGAGGACGGAGGAAACATCCAGACTGAGGAATGAGGCTGGAGTGGAGAGAGACCACCGAGGAAAGTTAAAAGAGAGGAGGAGGGACGAAACGGGAGGGGTGCGAGAGGACACAAGGAGAGAGGACAGAGGAAACAAGCAGAGAAGGAGAGGAGAAGAAGAAAAACAAGCAGGGAAGGAGAGAAGGGGGAAGAAAGGAGGAGGGAACGAGTATTAGAAGAAATATGAAGGAGGAGATACAAAGAGAGTCCAAAGGAAAGGAGGAAACACAGAAAGGAAAGGAAAGGAAAGGAAAGGAAAGGAAAGGAAAGGAAAGGAAAGGAAAGGAAAGGAAAGGAAAGAAGAGAACAGGAGAAGAGGAAAAATGAGATAAGAGGGGAAACAAGGTGAGAGAACAAAAAAGGAAATAAGAGGATGACAGGAAAGGAAAGAAGTGAAGAGGATATGAGGAACTGGGAGGAGAAGACAAAAGGAGAGGAGGAATCAAGGAGAGAGGAGAGGGAAAAAGAAAGGAAGACAGGAGACAAGGGAGTAATAGAGGTAAGGAGAATAGAGAAGGAGAGAGGAGGAGATGAAAAAATAAGAAAACAAGAGGAGACGGAGAAAGGGAATGAGGAGGAAACAAAAACAGGAGGACAGAAAGGGAGAAGACTGATGGAGGGACGGAGAAATAAATACTGTGGCATGAAAGAGAGGAGATGGAGCTGAGGAGAAAGATGGAGAAAATGAGAGATAAGAGATTCAGAGAAGAACTGGAGACGCAGAGTGAAAGCAGGAAATCAGAGAGGAGGAGGATGAAGAGGAGGAGGAGGAGGAGGAGGAGAGCAGGACGCTTTCTCTGCAGTGATTTGGCAGAAACAGAGAAAGAGGAGAAGCAGAAAGAGAGAGGAGGAAGGTGGAGGAAGAAAGAAAGAGTGGAGAAACAGATGGAGGAGAACTCTGTGAACTTCAAAATAAAAGCACGAAGAGATGATGCGAGGGCAGACTCCCTCCTGTCATGTGTGCTGCTGTGTTTGGTGCTCAGAGGTCAAAGGTCAACGTGAACTCACAACACCAAATCAGCTGTAACTCCAGAATTCAGACGCTGATTAACTTTCACACAAACATCTCACAAATAAAATTATGACGGTTTATACCCCAAAGGTCAAAGGTCAGCTTCTCTGTGATCATCATTGAAAGGTAGTTTTAAGAGGACGGGATGAGAAAAACAGTTCAGCGAGCGTCTGCTGCACAGAGCGCGGCTGCTAACCTCAAATTACACATTTGTGTCTCTCTCTGCTTATTTAATTAAGCCAGCTGCTGATTTTCACCCTCAAAGTTCATAATTGTTCCCTAGAATGAATCATTTATACCCTTGAATTCAATTATGCTCTCAGACAGACACGCAGGGAGGATCAGAGCTCAGTGTGAGCGAGACAGAGCACGACTCCCCCCGCAGGTCAACGTCTGCTACTGCAGCTCAGATCCAAACCGAACTCAAGGATTGTCACAGAAAAACAAGCTCAGATCTCCTTTAAAGCTTCACCTCAGTGCTGAGGCGCAGCAGGTAGAGCAGGTGGTCCACCAATCACAGGGCTGCTGGTTCAATTCCCCAGTCCTGTTCTGTGTACAGTCTGAAAAAGTGTAGATGCCAGCAGGTCATCATGAACCACATTTAAGATAAAAACTTAGGCTGCGAGCTCAAAACAAAGCAAACCGTTTCACGATGTGAACCACATGACGATGAAGGTCAGGTGCGACACAGGTCCGTTTCACCTGTCGCTGCTTCTCTCCAGTGGCCACGTATGTCATTTTGGAGCCATGAACTGATTGAGTGGACAGTTATGAGGACGTGTTGATGGGAGAGCTTCAGAGCTGCTGTGTTTTTGAACTTTAGACGGAGTCAGGCTAGCAGTTCCCCCCCGCTTCCAGTCTTTACGCTAAGCTAGGCTAACCACGTCCTGGTCATAATGGTGAACTTTTCCTTTAAGATGTCTGATGAGAGTAATTCCAGCGGGTCAGCTAAACTGGGTCACAGTGTTGATCCATACGAAGCAGAGAATGAAGCTAAATGCATATAGAGCAGTGGGGGTGGGTGGGTAATCAGCTGGATTATCAGCGCTGAGGGCTAATTAATTATGACAGTGCTCTCAGAGAGCCAGAGTGCACTGAGGCGTTGAGAGCAGTCCAGTAATTAGACCGAGCCCAAACACAGGGAGGACGAGTCTTATAGAAAGTTCTTCTTCGCTGCGAGCTGTCAGGGTTTCCTGCTCGAGGATGATCCTCATTAGATAAATGGGTACGAGCTCCACCTCCACACCTCCACCCACACCTCTAATTAGTCTGCAGTCTTCTGTGTGCTCCACTAAAACAAGACCTCGACCTCAGGGATGCACCAGAAGATGAAATCTTTACACATATTTTAAGTCACATATAAATATCAATCACACTGGACAAGAAACGAAACTGAAGCTAAATATGAAAAACTGGACAATATTAATGTTTTAAGGAAAAGTTTCCGTTTTCCCTCTGAGACACCAGAAACAATCAATCATGTTTGATTGACAGGCAAACATTTTACAAGCCATCACCTCAAATGGTTTCTTTATTCTTCTTTAATTCATTTAGGATTTTAGGAACGTCAACAACAACATAAGTGGAGGTGAAACAGCTCAGAGTGGACATTATTGTCCTTGTTTCGAGACCTTCAGGCTTATTTTTGCTCAAAGTCAAAGTTCATGATGATTCTTCAGCTCGGCTCAGTCCACGCTTAGGCTTCTGCTGCCCTCTGGTGGCAGACTGAGGTACTGCGCTGTTCTCTAAACCATAAGAGATGCTCATAGCTGTTCATGTATTGATCGTCTCTGATTAGTTTTAACACGTTCAACCATATGCAGCTTGTTTTTGTTTATGGGGGGAATTTTGTGCTGCAAACTAAACTCACTTTATTACATCATCACTAATGTGTTCTTTACTGAATTTAGCGTAAACTGTAGAGTAAATATCTAAGGTGAAGACCGCTGACACACTCCAAATGTACCAATCCTTCACCTTCAGTCTGGATTCATTAAAGCTTCACTCCACCCAAAAGTTATGGAGTGTAACTGAGTACATTTACTGGAGTACTGTATGATTCTGAAGCACTTTACATTTCCATTTATTTCACAGCATCAGTGCAGATTCAGGTTATTAATGGAAAATGAGAACAGAGTTTTAAGGATGAAGCCACCTGGCAGCATTTAAACAGCAGAAACTTTCACACCTGAATCAGTCAGTATAATCCAGAGACATGAATCACTCTGTACTCTTCAAGTGTGTTTTATGTCCAATACTTATATACTTCTACTTGAATGCAGGACTTTTACCTTTAGGTTTGAGTACTTGTTCCCACCTCTGACGTTTGGAGTGTGAAACACTCACCTGAGCACACTTTACTGGAGGATCAGCAGCTGTGGTCACGTTGGACTCCAGCGGTGATCAAACCGTCCTGAGAAGCTGCTGCAGCGTAGTCCCTCCTCCACCCTCCACCTGTCCCATCACACTTTCTAAACTCTGTCCATCCTCACCTGCAGAGCTCATCAGCACACCTGTGCCCCACCCCCACTTCCTCCTGCTCTTTCGTTGGTCAGGAGAAGTTGACCTTTCCAGGTGGAAACAATATTTGTTTACTTGCTGAAGTGGGAGCAGACACAAAGAAAAGATACACACAGGTGGAAATGCTAAAAATCAATGACGGCTGAATTCCATTTAGCTCGTTCAGTTTGAAGTTTCAGGGTCCTCGTGTTGTTTTCATGTTTTCATGAAATGGTCCATAAATACGCTTTATGACCTGTGGCAGGCTGTGCTGAGCTCCCCACACATCATACACCTGTCCACCTTACCTCCTGTCTCACCGGCTGTTTGACACATCATCCAGGTAACTTTTGTCTATTCGGCTGATGCGTCTGGTAGCACGTGAGAGCGTGAGCACGATGAGCTGCAGGTTCCACCTGGCAGAGTCAGACGGACGAAACGCACTGCGGTTCAGCTCTGACAGTAAGAACATATGCTGACAGATGCTTTGGTTTACTTACACACACACACACACACACACACACACACACACACACACACACACACACACACACACACACACACACACACACACACACACACACACACAGAGTGAACCCAGTAAATAAAGCAATCCAGCATCTGGGCTTTATCACAAAACAGGTTTAATTTAATATCTCTTTATTTTTTAAAATAATTAAACATTTGTATTTCTCCAACCCTTTTTTATCTTTTTTTTTCAGTTTTTAAATCATATCTGGGCCGTTCTAAAGCACACATTAATCCTGCGAGGGAGGAGGGGGGAGGTCTGCCGTTACACCCCCCACAGGGCAAAGTGGTCTGCTCCATGCCTTCCCTCTCTACTCCCCCACCCTCCCTCCCTCCCTCCCTCCCCCCTCTGACCTCTGACCAACCTGCCCTCACCCTCACCCACCTCCATCCCTCCCTCCCCAACTAAAAAAAATATATCCAACGGTCAAAAGAAACTTCATCAAAATATCCAAAACGAGATAAAAACCAAGAGAAGAGGGAGGAGTGAGAGACAGAAAGAAAAACAGACTAAAGGGGGAGAACTATCATAAATACCAGGAAGTCTTGTTCCATAATACCTCTTTATATACTGGATACTCCTCTCCACAGTTTCCTAAGCAAAAACAGAGGCTAAAATACTACAAGATACAAGATTATCAGTGTACTGCATTCAATAACAATGTACAGGGTTCTTTTTTCTCACTGTTGTCGTAATACTGTGAAGTCAACGCGGCGCCCCCCGGTGGCCGGAGGGGGGGGGAGTGGAGTGAGGCGGGGCGCTCGTCTTTTCACATCAGGGAGGAAGATTTTTGGCTCCTCTGAAGATTTTTTTGTTTGTTTTTGTTTGTGAGTCCTCGTTATGGCCCGACAGCACCAGTGCCAGACTGATGCCAGGTCAGGAGGGAGGGGGGTCAAAGGTCAAAACAGAAGACGCAGGGAGGGAGAAGAAGAACCGAGTGATGAAAAGCAGTCTGTCAGTTTAGGAGGAGCAAGAGGGGGGAGGCGCAGGAGGTGGAGGAGGAGGAGGAGGAGGAAGAGGAGGAGGTGAACGGAGTGCGTTTACATGCGGAGCGTTCTGGACTCAAACCGAGCGTGAGCGCAGGAAGCACGTAAAAACGGCCGAATAAATGACGGAAAACAGGATGTGAGGTCATCCAGGAGAAACAGGACACGACGCGGGACAAGTGTCCCCTCAGCTGACGAGTGACGAGGGGGGTGTTAATTAACTCACTGGTTCAAGTTAATCTACGCAGAATGTTTCTATGATCGAGTCAAAATTCAGATTATTCTGAAAAACTCCTGCTGACCAGCTGATGACATCACAGGGAAAGCCAATCCTTAGTTTTCAGCAGGTTGTGGCACCGCCCTTCAGGACAGGTGCCGCTGATGTCAAACATCAGCATGGCCGACCTTTAACCCTGCGCTGAACACACATGTAAACGCACTCACAGCAGAGGTGTGTGTCCCTGTTGTTGTTTTAAAACGTTTTTTCCCAGTTTGAAACAGGAAGGAGAACCTGTGGACAGGTGGGCGGGGCCGCAGAGGAGGGAGGGGACCATTTATGTCTGGACGTCCACACGGGGGACAGACACGACAGATGCACCGTTCAGGGAGGGAGCAGAAAGATGGAGGCAACGAGAGGAAAAGCAAAGAGGAGAACCAGGAAAATAAAAACGGCGTACGGACCGTACTGAAGAAGAGCGGGACGAAGAGTTAAAATCAATCTATCTTCTCTTTTTGTTGTTTTTTCTTTTCCAAGAGTTCATTTCATGTCCTACAGTCCAAAAGTTTTTTTTTTTATAGTTTAAATTCCCCTCCCACACAAGTCATTTTCTCATTTTCTATTTTTTTCTTCCTTTTATTATTATTTATTGTTCTGTTTTTCCGTTTGCAATAATATCAGGTTAAGGGAAAAAAAAGAAAAAATAATTATTTACAGTGCTATTGAAATAATGAAAACAGATGTGATGAATCTACTGTAAAGTAAGTCGCACAAACACAGGAGAAAAAAAACATAAGAAAAAAAAACAGTTAAGAAACCAGCGGGCGCTCCGCGTCCATCCAGAGACGACGGCCTGTGTCGGGGGGGTCTCAGGGCTCTGGGCAGACATGGCTGATGTGGAGGGGGGAGCTGGGGTTAGGGTGGAGGGAGGGGGAGTCACAGGGGGAGAGCGGGGGGAGGGCAGAGGGGAGCGCAGCGCTGTCTTTGTTAAGTCGGGATGATCCCGTCGCTCCTAAGGCCCCGCTTCAGCTCCAAGTCCTCCAGCTTCTTCCACAGCTCCTCCCGCTCCTTCTCCTTCTTCTTCTCACTGAAACACAAACAAACATGGAGGACGACTTTTATGGTGTGTTTGAGACTGTGAGGCCTGGCTCCAAATGCCTGACTCTCTGCCCACACCTCTGATCAATCAGACCAATCGGAGCCCTGAACGTGGAGGCGAGCGTCCCACATGGGGACAGCAGCTCGCTCCATCCATCGTGGCTCAGCGAGGCTCGCAGAGCTTTGAGCTAAATGCTAACATGCTAAGGTTTAGCAGGCATGTTCAGCACCTTGGTTTAGCGTGTTAGCATGCTAATGTTTGCTAATCAGCATGCAGGACAGAGGCTCAGGAGGCCGAGCAGCTCGTCCTCGGCCTCTCCGGCCTTTAGGTGCGTCTCCACCACCAAAAGCCTCATGAGCTCCTACTGCTCTTCCTGTGTACTCCTGCTGTTAGCTGTTAGCCGTTAGCTGTTAGCGCAGCTCCTTTTATCACCACAGCTGATATAAATCCTGTAACGTGATGCCGTGTCGAGCAGCTTCCTGCAGGGATCATAAACTATCACATTATTCATGACAATGATGATGATGATGATGATGATGTGAATGTGAAGAGCTTCTCACCGCTGGCGGTCCGACTTGTAAGTGGCTGTGAGTTCATCGAATAAGGTACTGTTCATCTCCATGAAGGCCTTCAGTACGTTGTACACCAGCGCCACGATCGCCCTGCGAGGACAGACAGAGACATAACGTCCACCATCACAGCGTCTGTGGACTCCCATCATTACTGAACATGTGGACAATCCACAGTTTGAGCTAACTCTCAGAGGACATTCTGGTTTTCATGGTGTCACATTTCTTACGTCTTGAAAAGTCAATATTTATATTTTTGTTATTGTTTGTTGTACAGCCTGTCAGGACATCAGGTTAAGGAGGACAGCGCTGTCCTCATGGAGGAGGAGAGACGGGACTCCGATGCTTGACTGAGCTTCGTTACCCTCCATGATGTGCTTCCTCATCACGAGTCTAATTTCTCCATTTTTCAGCTGACATGCTGATCTGGTGTGTGTATATAAACACACACATATAAAAATATTTATATCTTCAGGATCTGAACGTGAAACCACCTGTTGAAGCTGGTCTTATGGAGCAGGGGGGGGGGGCGCTGAGGGGGCTGCAGCATCCCCTTTAATCAGAATTCATGGATTCATAATAAAAGCGTTCCGTTTGTCTCAGCGTCTTCTGACTGACCTCCGGCGTCCCTGCTCGGCTGTTCGGTGTCAGAGGAGCTCTATGAAAACATCTTTAAAGGCCTGCAGTGAGGCGCTGCTCTCTGTTTACACTCAACAGCCTTCATGTGACGAAGACAGCTGAGTACGTACGATACTGACGAGAGCTGCTGATGAAGCTCAAACAAACCCAGAGACGCCACAGGACCGAGCGTGGGAACATGGGAGGTGTGAAAGTGAGCAGAAACCGAAGAGAACCAGGACGCTGCTGGTCTCGTTCAGCTCGTGGGGCGTCACTCACGGGTTCCAGTGCTCTTTGGAGATCCTGTAGAGGCTGGCGAACATGATGGGCAGGATGACGCTGGAGTTCTCCTCGATCAGACTCATGATGTACTCGTTGTTCCAGTAGTACAGAGCTCGCTCTGCGACCTGGGACACAGGAGACAGACTGGGCTGAGTGTCCGTGTGTGATGGGACGACGGCAGGCCGTCCCCTCAGACACACAGAAGCTTTAAAGTGAGACGTGTTCCCTGAAATCAGAGCTCGTTTCAGCCGGCGTGGACGTCACTGACCTGGAAGTGTGGGCTGGAGACACATCTGGAGATCTGTTTGAAGAGCGGCTCCTGGATCTTGACGAACTGCGTTGGTTCGATGACGTCCAGGATTTCCTCCAGCTCGCCTAGAAACATCACCTGCACGGCAGCACAGGACCAGAGTGTTAGCACACACACACACACACACACACACACACACACACACACACACACACACACACACACACAGACGAACTGAAACACACGTCACCTCTTTTTGACTGCAGGTTTTTGGCCAGAACTTCAGTAAGCCTCTGATGACCTGAGGAGGAAGAGGAGACACACTGAGCTCTTCTCGTTTCACATGCTGAAGTTCCTCCTTTCACCTCAGTGAGGCGCTGTCTGCAGCCTTTCTGATCGGGCTGCACCTCAGCTATCAGTGACATCAGCGCTGCAGGAAAAGTGGGATGTGTAGCAGCTCTGCTAAATGATTGGCTCGTGACAAGTGGCGTCACTCAGAGCGTCGATTTAACTTTTCTGAGGCATTAACCGATGAAGGTGATGAGTGTGTGCAGCTGATGGCAAACAGACGCTCTGTGCTGAGACTCGTCCGGGTGAGACTGCTGGTGAACAGTCCAGGCACTGGTCGAGTGCGGCAGGCAGAACTATTATTAGCAGAGGTCACCAACAGCTGAGCTGCTGGTTTTAGGTGATACTTACTGGTTCTGTTAATGTTGGGTCTTTCTCTAGGAACTGTACAATGCAATACGCCAACTGCAGGGAGAGCAGAGAGCACAGGTCACAACACACTCCAGCCCTTCAGCTCAGCTCACAGCAGCGACGCAGAGGAGCCAAAGCTGAGCAACAAATGCCTAAAAAGGATCATTTTAACACGCAGAGCTCTCAGCCTGGTGTGCACAGCATTAATCTGACTTCATGGTCGCACGCTCGCACGCACGCACGCACGCACGCACGCACGCACCTTTAAAAGGCTGTGCGGGTTTAAAGTTTCACACTGCTGTTAATGATCTCTGGAAACTTTGTATACATAACTTTGTGACAGCAGGAAGTTCACAGACATCACAGAGTTCAGATTTCTAAGAGCTCCTCGAATCCAAACATTAAGATATTAAAGGTGTCTCTGCGGTCCACGCCGGAGACACAGCAGGAGACACACATGTCCTACCTGTGCGTGGAAGAGGGACAGACTCCTGACAGTGTGGAGGGGGATCAACACTTTGACCAGAAACTGTTTATGCTCCGCTTTCAGCGGCAGAGCGAAACCATTGATTATACTGCGAGAAAGACAGAAAAAAGAGAAAACACAAGCATGAATTGAACATGAACACATGAAACGGCATCATTGTGACCCTCTGAAAGCCAGAGAAGATCAATGAGCAGCAGACAAAAACACGTTCATACGGTGACGAGGCAGGAGGAGAGAGCCGGGACACGGGCTGCGTTCACAACAGAGCGCGTCATCGTGAAGCGTTTCCGCTTCATTCTGAACGTTTCAGGTCCCCAAAGTGACAGAAACGGTCAACGTGCCACTGAGGTTCAATGTTCAAGAGCACAGGAGCAGCTGTGAGGTATTCAATCAGTTTTTTACTACAAATGTGAGCAAAAGCTGAACAGTCTGAGAAACTCAGCGCTGCCTGGAAGTCAAACGGTCGCATGCCAACCGTCTGAGAGTCTTCTTTTAATGGATTAAAATGGATTTAAAAGACCGCAGAGCTCAGAGGATTCATTTATTTTTTATCTACAAGTTAAACTCGACCCTCGATCCAACAGCTCTGAGCTTGTTTACAGGGAGCCGAGTCACAGTTTCTCCTGCTTCTCATCAACCGCCTGTGTTCCGTCTCTCTGGATCTCCATCTCAAAGGCCGCTCGATTAAATAAAAGATAAAACATCCTCATATTGTTAAACTTGAGAAAAACAGGAAGACGTCGGCTCGGTCTGGATGAAGGCATCGGCCGACAGACCAGAGTGGAAACGTGTGTGAGGATCGGAGGCCTCCACATACCTCCCCAGGATCTCCAGCAGCTCAGCCACCCCGTTGAAGTGCTCCGTCTCATAAACAAAACTGCACAGACAGACAGAGAGGAGACAGAAGACAGGGGACAGAAATGAGTCCTGAACGACTACGACAAGGCTGCAACTGTACAGAAGTCAGAGAGCTCAGAGGAGTTAAGACAACCTTAGACTGAAAAAGACACGTGACGAGCTGACGTCCACTCACCGTAGAAAAATATTATTGATCTGTTTTCGTATAAAAGCCCTCAGCCCCAGGAATTTGCCGTAGATTCTATGCAAGACTGTCTTCAGGTAGTCTCTCTCCCGAGGATCCTCGCTGTCGAACAACTCCAAGAGCTGGACGGAGGGAAGGAAATCAGAGTCAGAGAGACACTGGAGGGACAGCAGGGGACACGTGAAGCTGACCTTTGACCTGCGACTCACCTGTAGGACAAACTTCTGGTCTATGTACTTTTTGGCAATGCTGGGCTGGAATTCCTGACTCTCCAAGAACCGGATGAAGAACTCGTATACCAACTGGAGAGGAGGGGAAGAAGAGACGGATGGACGGGGGAGGGACGGAGGGAGGACGAGAGAGACAGAGCTGATGTTAAAGAGACAAAAATTTGTGCGAAAAGTCCAATGTCCAACGTCTGTGATCAGCTGAGTGCTGCGCAGGAAGTTTGTGTTTTCAGTTTCAGTTCAGTTTGATGAAGTTTGGACACAAACTTCCTGCCGTGCAACAACAAGCTGATTAAAATATGAAGGAATCCAGACGGACATCTTCCTCCTCAGCCTTCAGACTCACCCCGCAAACACTGAACTAGACCGGATCAGAGGGAAGCGTCAAAAGGGTCAAAGGTCACAAAGGCACAGTGTCAGGTGGGCGTAGCCAGGTGAAAAAAAAAGGATGTGGGTAAATGAAGGGGTTTCAAATGAGGGAAAAACTGTTTCTGACTTTGGGAAATTTGGGCAAAAGAGATGAAACAAAAAGAAGAAAGGTTTTACCAGGAAGCTTCTCCTTGAGATTTGCATCTCATTTCTAAAGGAGTCCTGGGCAGCAGGCACACAGAGAAGGAGGAGGGGAGGTGAGAGACAGGAGAGCCCGGCTCTAGACACACGACACAAACCCCACCCACCGCCAGGAGCCAAACACAAGCGCCGGGCCAACGGCGCCGGATTCAGCACGTCAGGACGGACGCGTCGTTTCAGAGGGTGGAGCTCTGCACCACCCTCCTGCTTAGCTTAGCATGGAGACAGAGAGCAGGTGGACTCAGCTAGCTCTGTCTGAAGCTCACACAGGCCTACAGACACGTCCAAAGCGTCCTAATTAACACACTGTGTCTCATCGGTTTAATCTCGGTCACAAGACCGAAACGTAAAAAAGACGATTTGTGCAGAAAAACATGTCACGTGACTCCACGTCTTCAGCCCTCATTCGTATAAAACCCTGAGAGAAAGAGCTGCAGGAGAGCTTCTGATCCATCAACACCCAAAACTTTCACAGTGTGGTTTTCAGGTGAGATGAAGAATAAAATTATAACCCTGCATGGAAATGACAGGCGGGTGGATGAGCCAATGTGGAGAAAGAGCTCACTTCCGTTAGTGCGCCAGTTCAACAAACAAGTCGTTAATCAGTGAAAACACACTTTTCCAGCTGCGCCTACCTGTAAGTGCGGCCAGGAGGCCTCGAGTGTGGGCTCGTCTTCCTCGGGGTCAAACTCATTACTGTCACTGGGCGGAAGGGTCCGGAATATGTTGTGAGACACCTGCAACAAAACACAGAGAAGACACGTGAGACGTTCAACACAACAACAACAACAACAATAATAATAACTGAGTCCTGAAGACGTGACAAAGGACATTTTTATACACTAATAACACCAGCTAACAAATATTAGCTGTCAGGACATCAGAGCTCTGTAGCATGCACGCTAACGTAGCTGCTGAAGTGTGTGTGCTGTCTGTGCTCAAGCAACGCGACACACACACACACTCCAGGTCTGCTACTTTCACCGTTCTCTGCTTGTTCTGAACACACCTGCACACCTGTGCATCCAGGTGCTTCCAGACTCAGTGTTTTTCCACAAAGAACACTGAAATCTAAATGTATGGCCTGTTTAAAGAACCGCTTTGATTAAACCTCCATCTGACTGGACCACACTCTGCTCAGGCTCTTACTGGGCTCAGATTGGAAACATCGGTCATGTGTGTTTTCACTGTTACTGCAGCTTCTGTAGTAACTGTACACTTTTCAAACCAAACACACGTCATCAGTGTTTGAGTATGAATCACCTGCACCGAGTCAAGAGCACCTCGATGGTAAGAAACCTACAGCGAAACTGAGAAACTGACTGCTGGGACAAATATTTGGAGGATTTCTGTTTTAACTCCAGCACTATTGAACTTGCATTGCTTTGATGTTTTCCCTTTTCTTTTGCAGGAAGTGTCCTCTGGGACGCTCCGAGTTAAATCAGAGCCTCAAGTGTGTGTGTGTGTGTGTGTGTGTGTGTGTGTGTGTGTGTGTGTGTGTGTGTGTGTGTGTGTGTGTGTGTGTGTGCCCGCGCGCACACAAGACAGCCGGGCTGGAAAATGGGACAGGACCCGAGGACAAGTTTAAGAGCGGTGAGTTGACGGATCTGCAGGAGTGACTGAGCCTGACTTTTATCTACAGACGGCGAGAAGCAGCGAGGGAGTACAAACCAGCTTCAGTGTAATTATCTCAGGATTTAGTCATGTGAGTTTATGAGCACAAACATCATCAACAAACTGTTCAGGGAGTGTTTCCAATCTATCTCTGCTTCACTGTGTTAGCTTTGTCTGGTGTTTATGTTGGAGGTCTTCATGGGTCCAAAAATATAAACCTCCATAAACAAACAAGAAAGACCCCGAGCAGACAACAGGGCTGTCACATAGGTTGAAAGCATTTCATTATCTTAGTCCTTACATACCTTCACATTACAACATAAAGCACTAAAATGATGTCCTTCATCCTGTTATTGAATTACTCGCTCGTTTCAGCTTGACCTACATTTCATGTTCACTCGATCAAAGTGTTTCCAGTTGGTGCCGGTCCGCATGTCCTGGAAGACTTTAATGTCCCCGGCAAACTGGAGAATTTACGGTCGCATATTATCTGATTATGGATACTATTTTCACATGTTTTTGAAATGAGTCCAGCGTTGAACAACTGCCATGTGATCCCTCCAGGCGTCAACGTACATCCAGTAAAAGTGTGTGTTTCTACCGCGACACGCTCAGATTGATATAATAAGTGTCTGACAACATCATGGAAAGGATCTCTGCACCCTTTTGTTAAGAAGTAAGATCCTTTTGGTTTAACCAGCGGTTACACCAGACTCCATTCACAAAAACACAAATTTTATCATCGTACAAAAACACTTTGTTCAAACATGACACAAACCCCAAAACCTTTGTGGTTCATCTTTCCACTGTTCAACAATCACCACCAGCTCTGGTTTGGTTGAAATAAACCCTTAATTCACAGAGAGAGGAGCAAGAGACGGGCGGACATCAGAGAGGCAGCAGGGAAAAAGGCCTATTTTCATACCTCAGTCTGGAATTACTGTCAGCAGACGTTACGAGCAGAGAAACTTAAATATGAAGCTGCCTTCAATCAGCAGTTTGCTGCATTTGGACTGGCTGTGGACCTCAGACAAGCTGTCCAATGTAAACTGATTTTGAGTACAGACAACATTGTGTCTGTGGCATCAAGTGTCAAAAATCAAAAACCAGGCAGCTCCTCTATCAAATTACATGTTCAGTCACTTTGTTACACCTCAGCTGACAAAGTGTTGGGACGATCCATTCAGAAGAAGAGAGAGGATCTTTGCTTAAACTGTAAAATGCTTGATCGTTTCACCTCTTCAGGCTTAGAAATATGAGACATCAGAGGTCCAAACAACTTCTCACACCTGTCATTTAGTGCTGCATTGATTTTCAGTGCATATTGATTCTGAATATTTGAAACTGCGTCGATGCTCATTTCCTGAACTATCGACAGGCTCGATCAGCTGCTCTCCTCCTCTCTGACGGCGAGCTGACACGCACAGCGCTGCAGCGACGTACAACATCAAACAAGTCCACATGCAAGCGATGCTACAGAGCAGCGCTAACGAAACATGCCAACGCAACAGGTTTGGCAAAGCAGCTGAAGGACGGACACGTCTGTAAACCTCCATGACGAACTGAGAGGTTGGTCCCACTTCAGCATCACTGAGGCCTTCAAACTAGATGACCCTGTGGACTGTTGTTGACCTCTGACTGTGTTGTCCTGTTATTGGTTCAGCAGCCATTTGTAATTCTCAGAGCTACGCTAATCCCCTCAGAGCCACCAGGCCTGAAGGGAGGAGTTTCAGTTCAGAGGAAAGCACTTGAACCACGGTCAGCGGTGAATGTGCTAAACAAGAAGTCTTTAAATCCTTTCTTCAGTTAAAGCGACCAAAGCACGCTGGACAGTAAAAGTCCTGCATTTACAATGTGTGCTTAAAGTATGACAAGCGAAAGTACTCACAGTGCAGTAAAATGTTCCCTGTCCAAGTTTTATTATTAGATGTGATGTTTTTATTAATTTTCCTGCTGCATTTCACTGACAACTTGAGTCTTGCAGCCACTTCAAAAACCAAACCAGGTCCTACCGAGGCAAATCTGGGTCCCTGTATTTTTCTCTAGTGTGAGTCTGTTGCGTGTGTTGAAGGCATGCCCCCCTCCCTCCTCACCATTTTGACGACCTCGGGGTAGGCCTGCTCTGTCAGGTAGCCCCGGCTGACGGTCACGTAGTCCACCAGCTCGTTGAGCGTGGAGCGCTTGTACTCCTTCATCTTGAGGTCCGACAGCGTGTCCATGAAGTCAAAGACAGTACAGCACTGCTGCAGCTTCTTCAGGAACAGCTCCGGCTGCTCCGGCGCTGGCACGTCTGGACGCACAAACCAAACGCACACGGGAACATCACACACACACACACACACAGAGAAAGAGGAAGAGAAAAGTCAGTTAAGTTGGTGCAGAAATAAATGTGACCCATGCAGACGTTTCTGACTCCACAGAGGTCAGAGAGCGTCAACGCCAAACACAAAATCAAAAACTTGGAATGAAAACAGTCTCTGTACAAGCAGAGACATGGGACGTCCTGGTGAGACAGCGGCATGAGACAATGCTGATGCTGGACCAGAGGCCAGGTCCAGCCTGGACAAGTCGCACCAGTCAACCACAGGGCTGAATGCATCGAGACAGACGAGCAACCAGTTAACCAAAGCTGCATGTCTTTGTCCAGTGGGAGGAAACCAGAACAGCCAGAGAAACCCACACAGCAACAAAGATGAATAATATATTCTCCAAAAACTCAACAAACTACCAAAAAACAATAGCAGTTAAAGAAACGTGTAGTAAACACTGTGATGGAGGGAAAACAGCTGCTTCACCTGTTCAGGAGCCAGTAATTAGCTTGTTTTGAAGAAGCTTTGCAATCATTCAGCAGCTTCTCTCTATTAATAATTTAATGTAGTTCGATGGTTTCACAGCAGAGTTTCTATTCTGCTGCTGACGATACAGTTTCCAGACAGACAGGAAGTGATTCGTTCTAAAGAAGGTGAACAGAAGGTGAACTGGGTGGTTAGCACAGCACGGTTAGCCACAACAGCTAAAAGAATACACCTGCACAGTACAACTTTGAAAGAGGCAAGTGAAGCTAAAGCACGATGAGTTTAGGAAGTTCTCCAAAGGTGTTGATGTGTGGATTACGACAAAGGATGCTACAGTCAGTTTCCTGCCCTGCACGAGCTTTTTATTTACTCTGTGTGAGGAGGAGGAGCGCCACAGCCTCATTATCCGGCAGCGAGCGTTTCTGAAGGAGCGACGGCGCTCTGCTGTCACAAAGCGTATGGATGCACAGGAAGAGCGAGCCAGCAGGTGTCTTCGCTCTGATCCCACGGCGACAGACACGGCAGAGGGTCGCCCAGAGTTCAGACCTGCAGGGAGACGCGTGGAGCTCCTCGCTGATTGCCAGACCTGATCCCAGTAGGACTGGGCCATTATTATGTAAGAGATAAGCTGCTCTGAAGGAAGCACACCAATGGCTCGTAAGTGTGAGCGCGCTCTGAAATTACACTTCAAAGTGCTCGTTTGTCGCTCTGCATTCAGCTGCTCTCGTGTTGATTCACAGGGTGGGAATAAACGAGCGGGAGCTTCCAGACAAACACTGACGCGACTTCTTCACCTCCTCACAGTAATTAGTCAATTAATGAACTTACAGGCTTCACTTTGGGCTTCAGGAAACTGTGATTGTGAAACATTTGTCCACCAAATGATTCACTGATGAGCTGAGAAAACAGTTGGGAGATCGGCTGAAAATGAGCTGCAGTCCGACAGCTGTTTCCATCATTATCTGTATTTTATTGTGCAGCAGGGACGTGTGCGATGACAGACGTTAGCGGCCAGCGCAGGACCAAATATTATGCTGATCGTATTTAAATTCTACTCAGCATTTGAAAACTTCTACAGATTACACAGGATCATTTCTACATTTTAGGACCCAATAAACGGAGAGGTAAGACAGTATAATTACATCAGCGAGACTGGACTTCTTCGTGCTCTTGACCTGCAGGTTTATCTGGGGGGCCTCGAGCCAGAAGGAGAAGCTAATGCTCATTAGCACTTGTCTTTCGATTTCTTGATAGGTTCAAGATTTATGTCATAAAACAACTATTTGTGACTCAAGACGCGGTTTATGTTGGAGAAAGAAAAGTTTAAAATTAAAATTGATGCAAAGGTTTATTTGTATTCTGGATCTCAAATCAAGAAATCTTGGAAACATGACACCACAGGAAGAAAAAGTCAGGTTAATTATGATTAAAAAGGTTCCATTTTTCACTTAAATGGCTTTTTTCTCCTTCAGATTCAGCTCAGCTGGCTCTTGAAATCCTCTCTTCCTGGAGCAGAAAGTGCAGCTTCCTGTCCTGGGAAACAACCCTGAGCGGATCTCATCAAGCGCGTATAAAGTGATTATTCCAAACATGTTTTGATCCAAATGCCACTCGTTACTCACGACCTGCTGGCCTCCTGCTTCAGCTCAGCTCATTGAGGTTGAGGCCAAGCAGGCCAGTCGCAAACAAACTCAAACCCTGATTGACTGGCAGGAGTCCTGGGCTCTGCAGGCTTTGATCCCTGCTCCACAAACTTGGTGGAAGAACCACGAACTCCGTGCTCGCAGCCACAATATGGAGTCACTCATCAGAGCAAATGCATTGGACTCTCTTTACGCAAATTTGTTAAATCTTAAATCTAAAAAGTTCACTCTGTGGTGAACGTTAACCTGCCAACAAGATGAAACAAGCTCCTCTTGCCCTGCATGTGATATGATCACTCAACGCCCCAAATGCCTAAAAAAGAGCGCTGACCAGAATATTAAGGTGGCTGCACGGTCTGCATGTCCTTGAGCAAAAACATTCAGTCTTCCCTGCTCGTTCTTTTGAAGTTTGTCTGGATGAGAGCATCAGAAACTCTGTGGATGTCAGAATGTGGAGAAGAAACCAAAACCGAGTGTCGAAGCTGCTGTGATCAATATCTTTGTCTTAGCAATGGATCAGATGAGAGCTGTAATGTAGCTTCACTGGAAACTACCTGCTCACACAGAACAACTTTCAAAGAGTTCACAGAAAAATGAATTCAGTCGGCCGGAGTGAAGGTGAACATCGTTAAAAACGTCGTGAAGAGGCAGTGGAGGATCCAGTCTCGTGTGCATTTGCAGTGATCACTGCTGCGTAAAGGATGCATGCGTGCTTGTTTTCTAAGCACGTGTGTGTGTTGGTCCTCGTGTCTTCCTCCCTGTACGGTAGCGTACAGTAGGCTGGAGTTGATTACAGTAATTACTAGCTGCAGGATTCAGGGTCAGCTTGTGTTACGGAGCCCGGGGCCTCGGGATCCTGCAGCTCTGCCGCTATAGGAGCATGTGAACGGCCTTAAAGGAAACTATTAATAGACAGATAATCACACAGGACACAGTAATCCCTCTACAGAGACACACAGAGAGCACAGCTAACCAGCTCAGAGCAGGTCGAGAGAGTATGACTGTGAATGTGGGGGATAGAGAGAGAGAGAGAGAGAGAGAGAGAGAGAGAGAGAGAGAGAGAGAGAGAGAGGGACTCTGTGCCGGTGTGTGTGTGTGTGTGTGTGTGTGTGTGTGTGTGTGTGTGTGTGTGTGTGTGTGTGTGTGTGTGTGACTGTACTTAAGCCTGTGAGAGAGAGTGTGTGTGTGTGTGTGTGTGCACGTCTGCAGCCTAGAATAACCCAGAAAGTACACTTCATACACACCAGCACACACACAAATACACACACCATCTCAGCCAGGTCCAGACATCAGCACAGAGCAGATCTCGCCATGATGCTGTCAGTCATCAGGACTTACACACCACACATCAAAGCTGAGGGCTTCTGAAACCATGACGTGCTTATTCTCATTTATCACTGAAACATCTGACTCTGACTGTCTGATGAGGCCTTTAACACTCTCATACCGTGCACTAACACAGGACCATTAACATGGCTGAAACTTTAACATACATATATATAAAAAGGTCTCCCCAGTCGGGAATCGAACCATGGACGTAGCATTCATGTGGTACGCACCCTAACCGTTAGGCCACTGAGGCACCCGCTTTAGCAACCAATCAATTAACCCTTTAATCTGTAAAAATGGCAGAAATAATTGGTGGGAAACACACAGTGCAGCCAAACCAAAGGACACATCTTTAAATGATTTGTTCTGTCGTTGTGCAGAGATAAAGAAAAGCAGCAAACCCTCAAATCTGAACCTCACTGATAAACATCCAATCATTAAGGCAGAAACTAACCAATACTGTCAGCATCCATCAGTCACCGACATTCAGTTTACCGTCACAGAGGACTGACAGACACGCTCACCTCCAAATCAGAAGAGCTGGAATGAGTGAATATTTGGTATTTGAGCTTTAGAAACCACAACTGTTTCAGAGTCATTTTCTGACCAATCACAGCTTTTCCTCGTGGCCTGGCAGCGACACCTTCTGACTTAAATGATCTGTAATCGATCGGTTTTTCCTTACACATCTCCAGGAGTGAGTGGATGGAGAACATAACCAGCACGCTCTCTGGAAGGGAATCAATCATCTGACCTTGATGGTGTCACATAAAGTCATTTCACAGGCTGCACTCCTCCTCCGCCATCGCTCCCCTCGATGCAGCCAATGTTTCCTCTTCAGCACACACCAAGGACAACCACACACGTTAATAGTCAAACATTCAAAGAACTTTTTGCATACGTTTCCGGGCAGGTTTGGCTCGTGGCTTTAGTCTCAGCTCCGCAGCCCAACGTCAAACCACAACAGCCTGAACCCTTTCCACCACCTGAGCCGCTGTTACTGCTGGTTGCTCGCACTCACACCGAGAACCGAGCATGAAAGCAGAACGAATACCAGCCGCAAGCAAAGTGCTGGGCTTCTTACAAATCACAAAAACTCTGTATGTCACTGCGGGGCTGAAGGTGGAGCTCTGCAGAGGTGAAGCAGGCATGTGACAGGAAAAGGACGTTAATGCTGCTCACAGGTCATCATCCAAACCTTCACAAGAAACATTTCGACCAAACATTTCCAGTATTCGCCCTTTGGCTGTCAGCGAACACTCTAAATTCAAATTCAGTGTGTTTTACTGTTCCTGTGAATGAAGTCTGGAGGCTTCGCTGAGCGTCATGTTTCTGGTTAAACTGAAAGGATCTCACTCGAAAATGAAGCCATCTCTGCAGGGATCCTACACCCCATAACTGCTGTCACTGTGCACCATACATACATGATGACCTCCTGCCTCGACATGCATTAGGCACCAATAAGGCAGCCGTTCCCTAAGAATTAATGTAATATTAACATGTGTGATTCACTAAAATAACTTAACTTCAAACATCCAAACCTGCTCACAACCCGACACTCATGACAATGTCTGCAAGTTGACGCATGTTTAATTCAGATGATCTCTCTGTAAAGTCAGCCGGATGAACGCACTGACCAGAGCAATTTGTCCTAAGACCTCAACTGAAGCTCTTTCATGTTTTAAAATACCCATATCATCGAGGGCATTTACTTTAACCATCCATCTTTATCCCCAAATCCATTTAGCTGGTACAAATGTGATCTTTTTTAATCCAGCAGCCACTGTGGATGAAATCAGAGTTGAAATGGGTGTTTGGCAGCCGCTGAGCCGCTCCGTCAGCCTCTCTGTGCATAAGCCAACCATCATTTTGAGGATGATTACGGCCACATCACCACGGCGACAGCTCGTAGACGTCAGTGCGGCGAGCGAAGTGCAGGCTTCTGCCGGGTCTTTAAGCTGCGTGGAGCTTAAACTGAACCGTACGTGTCGGCAGCTCCAAAAGGCAGCATTCGACAATGGTTAGGTGAACGATTGTTATGTTGTTGGTTTGGATGCTAAAGAAACTTTGAGGATTGAGAACGTTGTGTTTGTGGGTAACAACCAGCCTCGTTTCAGACTGCTGAACTGATGCCCGCAGCTCATATTTGTCTCAGCAGCTCTAAAAGGTCCGGTGTCGTGCTCGTTAACGGCCATTTCCACAGTTGGAGAGACAATCAGCCAATCAGAGCTCTGGAGGTGGGATTAAGAAAGGGGAATTCATTTTCCTGTGCGAGAGCTACAAAAAGTGTGACGACCGTGAAGGAGATGGACAGAAGTTATGTCAAGTTTTCACTTCTGGAAGTCGTCATTTCTGAGATCGTTGAGAAAATGTAACGTCCTCCGAGCCGCCGTGGCGTCCCTGTCACTCACTGCTAATTTGTTAGGTCAATGTGGACAAAATGTCCACGTCACAGTAATTGAGTTTGTTTATGTGGAAAGGAAGGAACAGACGCTGCCTCCAAACACAGCAAAGTTATCTGGTCATTTATGCTGCAAGTTTCTGGATTACAACTTCACTGATTTACACAAATCTTATGATTTATAGCTCAATAAATACATTTTCTTCTCCCATTGTGACACAAAATTCTCCACCTCTTGCAGACACGTTTGAGCAAACAGACCTTGAGCTACAATGATGGAGGTTTTATAGACTTCACACATGAGTCTCAGTATAACTGTGGCCTCACATCAGGATAAGATCAAACTGTGCTGTCCAAATTAATGATTTAAAGCAACTTTAACTGGAGTTCAGTTTCAGGCAATGCAGCACAGCGGAGCATCAATCTGACTAGCTCATATGTGATTTTATGCTGTGACACTGGACCATAATGCATCAGTAACAGTGTGGATGGCTGAGGTGAGGAGGTGTGTTTCGTGTAAAAAAGCAGCTTCTGTCGTGCCCTGTGCTGTGGGAAATGTGTGGCGATCCAGGATGACTGTTGACACCAGGACACTGACCTATAAAAGCATCACGACGAACCAAGCGGTTTCATACCAACACGACTATTCTGAGGGACTTTACGAGTGCGGCCCCGGCCTGTGGAAACACTGATGCTCTGCTCTGGCTTCGGCCTCACCCTCGTTTTCTCCTTCCTGCTCTGTTTCTCAGCTTTGGAGGAGACTCATCTGGGCTCCCTTGGCAGAGGAAGAGAGAAGTCGCTGCTGCTTAATTAATGGTGGAAAAAAGCTTAACGACTCGCAGCACGAGAAAGAGAGCAGTCAGATGGCTCACCACAGGAACTCCTTTAAGTTAGGCTAATTACATAACAGCCTCAACCTATTGAACACGGGGTCAGGATGGAGCAGGCATCCATTTTCAAGAAGAGCAGCTTGTAAGATCTGTTGTTCTTAATATGAATGAAGGTGTTTTACAGAAGTGCAAAGCTTCAAATGCAGCGTCTTCCAGATTACATCAGTTGCTGATTACTTGAGCTGCCAAACATGATTTGACTACAACAAGCTCACATGGTCTGTCTGAAGCAATGAACAGTCATACGAATCAAGTGCAGACCTGCTCCAAAAGCAGCGCTGATTATAACTGAGGCACAACAGCATAAACCAAATGTTTGTCAAGTGAAATCCTCACAGGTGTCACTTTGTAATCTGACAGAATTAAACGAACCTAGACATTAAGGACAGCCCAGGAAGACAAGATGTGTGCTTCAGAGCACTGAACATGAGGGTGATCTTTGGACACGTCCAACGCAGCCCGGCTGGCCAACTGCTTCAGCGCAGTCACTGAGCGGCCTGTGGACGCACTCAGTCGCTCCCCATGTTGACGCTGCAGAAATGCATTGGGGATTGTTTCTTAATTCAGATAAACATGAATAAATAGGTTTGGAGCAGCTGGTCTGGAAGCAGAGAATGAGAGCAGGAGTCAACATGGATCCGACAAGTGAGCCAACTCTTCACTCTTACTGCTGTTATCTTACGAATACTGACAAGATCACAGCGAAGCTTTGGGCTTCTCTGTCAGACAGAGCCTGAGTCAAGGGGGCTGCAAAGATAACTGACAAATGAGTTCAAATCTCTGACAATGACTCAGCTGGACACTGCGGCCAGCCCACCCACCGTCAACAACGCAAGCTGCAGCCTTCATCACTTCACACAGCGCATGTATTGCGGTGCATTCAGCCAAACACTGGTAAAATGTGAGCTAACGCCAGCTGCAGCTCAGGCAGAGAGCCAGCCATCACTGGACGCTTGTTAGAAAGAACATGAGCTCCACTAATACAAAATGTAAGAATGCTGATTTGTAGAGAAAATGGATATGAGAGAGGTTTCAGTGGAAATATCATCCAAATGTGGGAGTGTATCCCTTTAAACACGTGGCTACATGCATGTTCAGAGCAACGGTGCATGGTGAGCCCCTCATCTAGCCGATGCTACGGTCAGCTTTCGCTTTTACTATCTGAAAAATCCTTGACTGCTGCGCTTCACTATTCTTAGGTTGTACCGCTCCACACACAGCACTGCAGAGATTTCAGTGGAAACACAAGTCTGGAAGGTGTAAGCTGACCAGGCGACGCACTCTTTAAGAACAGTCCACACACACACACACACACACACACACACACACACACACACACACACACACACACACACACACACACACACACACACACACACACACACACACACACACACACACACACACACACACACACACACACACACACACACAGTGTAAAGGGGAAAGCCCCTTGTCTCTAAAAGCAGTGTGTGTGTGACTGGGCGAGCGGGCTTGAGTTACGGCAGGAGAGAGAGTGAGCGGCTCCAACAGATGGGGCTGAGAGGCGAGACCCCTCGGCCTGAAGGTCAGTTTGTAGGATATTATGTATGTACACAAACTCCACCGAGGCACCAACAGTGGAGGCTGAGGAGGCGCAGTCAGGATCGTAGAGCGATCAGGCAGATATGCAGGGCTATTGATGGAGGAATGTTGAGGCGTCGCGGGCGTGACCTTTGCTCTCGTCACTTCTGCTGGCCTCTGATTAACCTCATTTAACCACAGGGAGCTGCTGCTTGACGGCTGCACCCTGGTTCACCTGTCCTGATCAGCCAGCCAGTCCTCTGTTGATCGTCAGCGCATTAGTCATGGATTATTACTGGCCCATCAATAGTTAGAGGAAATGTTTTGCCACTCGCTCACCTTTAACAGAGGGCTTCTTACTGGCTGACTCACTGTAAACAGGAGCAGCTGATAAATACATTAAAGATTAAACTGTGTTCTTGTCTGCTACAACAGACACACAAGCAAAAAGCCTAAAGCAGAAACACACCCAACAGGTTCCTGTGCCAAGATGAGAAAATGTCTGGATTCACTGAACTTCATATCTGACAAATCTGACCAGGTTTTTCAGCAAGATGCAAAACATTTAGGTGAAGTTAGCGAGTTTTCACTGTTGGGCGTCGCTGAATTTGTCGCACAAATGTCCCGAAGCTGCAGATTATACTGATGGAACGAATTCATGGTAATGCAGCAAAGTGCTGAAAGGGCAAAGAGAAACAGGGCTGCTTGACGAACATGTTCTCAGTGAGCTGGAGTCTGTCGTCAGCCCGAGACAACGACAGCACAGCGGTAACAGGCCTCAGCTGACTCATTCAGTTCATTTCAGTTTCCAATGCTCAAAGCTGAATTCTATTAGACTCAATAAGACATTCAAAAGGATTCAGATGTGATAAAATGTTCAAACCTCAAGCCTTGTTCATTTGATTCATGAGTTTCTAATGTTTTTTTTTAAAAACGGTCAACAAACTGAATTCTTAGGAGGGCAGTATTAAGCGAGAGGGCACCTTTTAGCTGAGCGTCCTCTTCTGTAGCAACAACTTCAGCAAGCTAAGCTAAGTCACGCTTACAAGCACCGGCATCAAAACAGAAACTGTGTCACGCTTCCTGTCGAGGACAGCGGCTTCCCAGCAGCCACTGCTGCTGGTGGGCCTATAACCGCTGGGGCTGAACATTACATAAAGGATTACAGTGAGGAGAGACGGTAAATGCTGACTGTCATGACATCTGTTCTGTTCAGTAAAAAAGAAGAAAAAACAGGAAGACAGGCGTGACCCGGCAACATGTCATCAGCTGTCCATGTAAATCTCCACAGGAAGCTGGCGTTCGTCCAACTGGCGAACAATCATGGCGCTGTGTTGACACGCACATGCATGCAGACATGTAAACACATGTCCAATCCCAACACGCAGCACAACAAATCAATGCGAGTCCTGCTGCGAGCGCTGTTACATTAACCTCTGCCAGATTCAGGCTTTTTGTTTGAAGGACAGATTTTCCTTTTGATCAAAGCCCACTGGGGCTGGTTGGTGCTGCTAACGATGCACCTGACGGAGGTTTCTGTCTTACGCTGCATTCACTCACACAGAAAGGTCTGACGGTTGTCAGAGTCTGGGGCTAAACGAGGCTGAATTCTCACACAAAACAGAGACGAATCCTCACAGATGTGGAAGGAGTCTGATCATCGGGAGTTAGAGCAGCTGTCCTCTGATCAGACCGGGCCGTGCAGTCTACATGTCCACAGGCAAAACACTGAACCCAGAACTGCTCTCCATGCTGTGCCATTGTTTATGGTGTGCTCTGGATGAGCGTGGTTACCTCTGCCTCAGTGTTTGAATGCTGGCTTGTGTTGTAAAGCCCTCTGAGTGGTCGGTAAGTCTAGAAAAGTGCTCTATAAACGCACTCCAGCTCCTGGTTACCTTCATCTGATCCACTTTGAGAATGAAAACTGAATCGATCAGGTGTCTTTCAGTAAGCTAAAGTTCCACTATGATGAAGATTTAAAGGTGTAAACATGCAGACTGGATCAGATAAATGAAGACGGAGAGGACAGCGGGCCAACAGCCGCGCCATGCCAACCGAGCCAACCAGGCGACCGCATGCTGAACTGGATCACAGTGCTCCAAACATGGTACACGCAGTGCAACGCAGAGCTCTTTGGCTCCAGCTACTTTTAGCTTTAGTGACTGATTTTCTTTTTTTGAATGTTTTAAACTACAATTCTGAAGGATTAACTGTCGGCTGTTCACTTCCTGTTGATCAGCCAAGTTTTAGCTCAACTTCTGAGCCACAAAAAGGACTGAATCCAAGCACCAAAAAGTCCAGCGACACGTCCAAGAATGTGCAGTGACACAGTCTGATGTTATTCTTTGTTTGAAACTATAGCATGACGGATTTAGACTTCAGATAACAGATCTTGTTGCACAGTGCTATGCGTGCATGCGCTGTACACACACGTGCAGGTAGCAGGCCAGGATGTGTGTAATAGAAGACCTCTAACATATAAATATATGTTCGTGGCCCAGATGCACCCGTGCCCCTATCTCCACGTTCCCTGCAAGGCACCAGGTTCTTGTCAATCATTAACACACGCACTCGTCCTGGGTAAACTTTGCTCTCAGCTGCTGCAGCCAGCAACATGGCAGATGGCAGAGCTGAAGAAGCCCCAGTCACTTTCACTCCAGTGTTCAGGTAACACGTCAAAGTACTAAATGTCTGAGTCGTATCTCACTGAGGCAAACTATGAGAGTCCTGCAAGCTCCTAATGAGAGCAAACACTCCAGAGCTCACGATCAGCGCTTCACTGTCACAGGCGATGAAACGAATGAGACCTTCGTCAAGCTGAATGAAACGTTTGGTGAGCTAACACCACCAGACGTAAGGCAGAGGTCTTCTCCAATGTTTCCTTTCCACCTGTGCTTGAAAACGAGGCTTTGCGTTTAAGAAAAGGTTCTTAAAACAACACTAAGGTGGCCATGTGAACACTGGAACAGGCAAACACTCCTCCTGTTTGTACAGGCCATTAAAAGATCCTAACGCGCTTTCAGAGTGAGTGATGGGGGACATAAATCCACAGTCCACATTCTCTGCAAGAGTGCATTCAAAAGTTTGTTTGAGGTTAAAAAAGTGTTGTAGTAAGAGAGGCCTGGACCACTGCTTCACAACAGACCTGTGCTTTAAGAGCACTGGAGCACCTCTCAATGCCAGTAACCCTGAACCTCAGAAAACCTCTGTGTCCTCCTCCTCTTTGAATCAGCGATGTCTACATTCGCTCTTCTGTTGCTGGACTCTGGGATTAGCTCGCCAGGGTTACAGGTTACGCTCCTCATGCAGTTCAACGAGCAAACATAAAAACACCAGCAAACCTTCCAGTGAGGAGGCTTCTGTTCCTGCTTGAGCATGCTAATGATGCTGTGCTGGATAAACACCTCCATGACAGGAGATGCCATTCTAAATTATTTGCTAATTACGTGCATTATGCAACAAACAGCAGCTGAAGTGTCTTTAAATGCTATCTGATGCCAATCACAGACTGTGAGCCCAGCAGAGATGGTACAAAATGAGGAGAGTCAAATGAATTCAGCGTCAAGAACGACGCTAAAATTAGTCTTATTTGGTTTCTGGGCTTTTGGTCAGACCAAACAAGCAGCAGAAGAAAATAAGGACGTCTTGAAATTACTTATTTTATCTGACTAACAGCTAAGATGCAGGTTAACATGACCTGAGAAAACATGCAAATCCTTAGTCTGACGAACAGATTTTTGGCATTTTTATTTGATATTTGCTTAAAGTGCTCCTCAATTACTGAAGAAGATACTTTTTGGATGGTTCAATATATCTGCTATTATCTTAATGTGAGACATGAAGTATAATTTGAGTCACGGATTAGCAAAAGAGAAGGTTAAAAAAATCAGAGTAGGTCTTGAACTTTACCTTCTAAACTCTTCTTTTACTCCTCCATATATTTTATATACTTAAATACTTCATTTGCTTCAATTCTGAGACGTTAGTATCCAAGTTGGCAGGGTGGTGTGTTTGGCACCTGGACAGACTGTCACATAACTGACAGGTCATAGGTTTGAACCCCCGACAGCTGATGTGTCACGTCAAAAGTTTAAGTAAGCCACTGTTCTGGAGCATCAGCTCAGAGTCTGCAGTGTTAAAGCTGCTCTCAGAGCGCAGCAGCGGCGATCATCAGGGACGTTTCACACAAAGACAGCGTTCACGAGTCCAGGTGAGAGCGCCGGGTCGCTGGCGGGACTCACATAGCAGGAATTCCACCACACGAGCCCCAGTGAAGCGAACTCAACACAGCACGACACAGGAGGTACCTGTCCTCCACCTCGGCTCGCTCATCACCTCCTCAAGCAAAGATATGTTACATTTTCAGACGTTTCATAGACCAAATAATCAATGAAAAAACACGATTGATTATTCAAAACTGAAAATAATGAGCAGCTGCACCCCCGCCCCCTGTAAACACTCCACCCGCGTACTGGCACATGGTTAGCAGCAAAGATGGAAGCTCAGCAGGCCCAAACCTCACTTTCAAGACTCTCAAAGCAGAATCAAAGGGCTTGCTCTCAGTGGTTCTCCTTTGGAACTGGTTCCAATCCAGAGCAGGTTTGATACCAGGCCGAAGACTGAAGCCCCCCCGCCCCCCCCGAAGAATGTCAACAGAGACCTGAACACAAAGCAACACATTCTTCCACAAGGAACCATAAAGATAACATGTTCTCAGTCCAGCAGTGAACTTTCCATTCTCCTCTCAGCCAGTGAAAACACTCGTCTTCTGTTACCATTCCCAGTCCATTTTAAGTCCACCTTTCCATCTGCCCCACACATGACAGGCTGGGCCGGCTGGTAGCGGCGACAGCCCCTGACAGCAGAGGCTAACTTTAACACTCAGTGCCTCTGTGCTCGCTGCTGAGCACCCCCACACATGCACACACATTCACCAACGCTGTCGCTCACTTAATCAGGATTCCTCTTCCTGCTGGACGCCAACAGCAGAAAACGGCAGGCATTAACGTTGCGGTGCGAGCGGATTTGAGCCAAACATGTGGACAAGAGAAGTTTAGCGGACCCCACGATCCTCTTGTGGCTTGTTTGCAGCGAGTGGGGCTGGAAAAATGTAAAGGGACACCTCATGGATCGGGTTTCTCCTGAGGGGAGGGAAGATGAGGCAGAGGGTCGGTGGGCTTCATTGGCCAAAGACAGAGTGAGGAAGTGGCGCAGAGAGACGGGGCGGGCTGTGCAGCATTGTACATCTCAGTCTCTCTATTTTTTGCACCTTGCTTTTTAAAAAGCTGCTGCCCGGAGAGGTCAGAGGAACATCGGCCCTCCTACGTGAGGACGGCAGCCAGCCTGAGACGTGAAGGGAACTTAATTCAGGTCGAAAACGCCGACAACATGCTCGGCTACATGAGGGCTGGCCCACATTAGCCCGGGTTGCCATTGAAATCAGATACTTTTGTGATCCAACAGGCTGCGTTTGTCAGATTTTTCCCATTTACGCCACAGCATCTGTGATTTTTTGGGGGGGGGGGGGGGGGGGTCGAGAGACATCACAGCAGCTAAAGTCAGCGTGGAATGAGAGGAGAGCACCTCCAGGAGAGCTGGGAGCAAGTCACAGGTGCAGAAGGAGGACAGGGAAGCTGATTCTTATTCACAAATCTCTTTCCTCTCCTCACACGGACGTTGGCGGACTACAAATTCACTCAGGTGCTTTCAGTTTAACAGCCAGCCTGAACGGCCAAGAGGAACAACTCCGACCGGTGGAGAGCGTCCTTTTCCCTCCGAGAACAAACGAGCAGCTCCGTCTTCATGCACTTGTCGACATTTTTGGTTTGAGGAAAGGCAAACGAGTTCAGATTATCATTTTCCTACTTTCTAATTTTCTGCATGCAAATAGAATCCTTTAACTCTGCAAGAGACAGATTCAGAGAGGTGAAAGTTCAACAATGTTCAAGCCCAACTCAACCTCAATAAAGACTGCAATAAGAACAATAAGACACAGGGCACATGGGCTCGAAAGACGGAGACTCAACAGACAACTGCTACCTGCAAGGCCGGGGACACAGGTGTCTGCAACGAGCTCATCTGTGACATGTGACCTACTGCTTCCTGTTGACCGAGCCTGTTGTTACAGAGCGCACAGGCGGTGGGTCTGACCATGTTGCTTTAAAATGTTATCATGGACACGTTTCAGAGGGAATTCGCTGTTCTGTTGTTTTTTTGTTACAGTGGCCTAAAGCTGCAGACTCTGAGAAGTCATTTACATTAAAGGAAGTTAAGTTTGCACAAACATTTCTGGGCGCATAACGTCTGTATTTCAAACTGACGACAGCTGAAAGAAGAAAGAAACTTTGTGGGTTGATTAACAAGTTCTATGCTTTTCTTTGTGCTGTTGAGGGTCTCTAACGCTTTACGGGCACATCTGGGGTGAAATCCAACACGATGGGACCATTTCAGCTTTCTGCTTTGTGTAATATGCTCTTGACATCGTCATGTGTAATTTGAACTGTTTGAATGCTGCTGATTTGCATGTGAAGAGAGGAGAAATAGAGTGAATGAAGGACGGATTCCTGACCGGAGAGCGAGTTCGGTTTGTTTATGTTTGGCTGTTAGGAACCATCTTCCTCCCCTCCTCTTCCTCCTTCGGCCTCAGTGCATTAATCCTTCCTCCAGGTCTCCCTCGAGCCTCTTCACCTCTCCCTCTCTCTGTTTGCTTTCCTTGTTCTGTCTCCTGAAGCGAACATCTCTGTGGAAACGCTCAGCAAATCTTAAACTCTGTAGCAACGCTAGCATGTATGTAAATGAGATTATGTAATTCCTACTGTATATTTCCAATATCACTGCAGTCTCTTTTCACACCGAGGCGCACGAAGGCTGGATTCATCCAGGCAATGTGATCTCTTCTGTTGCTATGCCAACCCTGGCGCTAACCTGGGAGCTTGCTGGCGATCTTTCCGGCCCTCCTCTTATGAATGTTCATGACTTTGGAGAAAACTTTTCACCATCCACATGTACGAGGCGCTGCAGCACAAAAATCCCTGAAAGAAGAAAACCCAGGGGGTCCACAGGCAGCAGGAGCAGGGACTGCGTCCAATTTCCCTTTCCATTCTTCACTTTCTGGGCTTTTTATTCAACCTTTATCGATTCAGGAGACTCTGGCGGGGTGTCCGTGTAATTTGTTTTTGCTTCACATTGCGTGCGTTCCCACTTTGTGTTAATCTGCGCTCGCAGATTAAGAGCCTTGCTCAAGGGCAGTTTGCCAGCAGTTGTTGGGGGCATCATTTTCCTTTTCATAATGGAGTTCAAATAGTATCGTCAGGTCAAAGGTACGAGTGTCCTCAGTCATTTGGGACGGGATGTTTCTGTCGTCACGTTTCTTTGCTTCTATACACTTTGTGAAAGAGACATTACTGTGAAATTGGCCTGTTTCACTCCAAACGGGTTCAAATCTGAGCATGTGCAGAACATAACCTGTGAAATACAATTCAGCCAAGGAGAACTGAGCATCTGGACAGCTGTCTGGGTTAGCCGTTAAACGTACAGCTCACACGCTGTAATGAGCGTTTCTGATGGATCAGACCAAACTGTGCGCTGAGACGGTGCATCCGAAGTTGTCGAAATCACTAAACAGGCTTAACCCTTTGCCAAAGCATCAACTGAATCCATCGATTAAAGGGCTTTAAGGTCTGCTTTCACGTTGCTTCATGTGTATACTTTGACTAATATGCTTTGTCTGCCCAGTTTAAACCAGCACAAGCTCTAAAAACAAACCAGACCCGACCCCAAAACCAAAATATGCACCAAACTGCAGATTTCATGGGCCGTTACCCAGACTGACATGTGGTATTGAATGAATTTCAGATGACAGATGGCAGTTTAAGTGAGGAAAAATTTACTGCTGCAGCTTGTGACAGAACGCACCTCTCAGCCAATCCAGGTCAAAGGCTTCAGAGTCACCGTACTGCATGATAAGACGCCAAAACATGCACAAAACATGCACTCCTGCCAAACCCGTGAGGGTTCCTCTGACGATGAATGGAATTATATCCTGTTGGATGTTCTGAGCCGGCTGCTTCAGAAACACCACACCAGTGGTGTTAGTACAAACAGCAGCGACTAGTATGTTCACGCAGGTTTTTCCACTGAACGCTCTGACTGACTGGCAGCGTGAAGAGAAAGCCTCGCTCTCTGCCGAGCAGGGGCGTGGCTTTGACGAAGAAGAGAAATCCACTGGGTCCATTGTGAACATTCCTTCTGCTTGCGTCATCCGTTTGCCCAGGGATCCCCCTGAGGAAACTGCGCCCTCCTCGTCTTCCTCTAAACGTCTAGGAATGAGCTGCACTGCCAACGACGGGATTTATATAATCCACCGTGCTTCACCAAGACCCTGCTTGTCATTTTTGGCTGAAGCCTGACCTGTGACGGTGACTAACCCACAAAGAGAAGGAGGAGAAAGAGGAGGAGGAGGGGGAAAAGATGTGATTTGTGCATCTTGATGATGTGCTTCCGCGGTCTGCAAGCAGAGTACAGCTGTCCAGATAAACGCCCACCTCTGCTGCTGCTGTGTACATGTGCACCTCAAGGCAGGAGGTAAACGCAGAGAGATTATGGAAATGAGGGGACAGACACACAGCAAAGCAGCTGCCTCCATTACAAAGAAGGAAGGAAGCAGAGAAATGTGCATCCCAACAAGAAAAGGTCAAATGAAGGACAAGCAGGACAACAGGTTTGCTTTGTTGCCTGAAAACACAAAAAACAGAAATCACATCCCCACTGCCACAATACATGACAGCGTCCTCTACAGGGACGAAAAAATGAACAGAAAGCAAGAAAACAGGAAATCCTCTTTCAAAAGCAGAGGAAGTTGTGGTTTTTAAGAGCGTCCTAGAGATAAAAAATACCTGTTGTGTCCCCTCTCTTTCTTATATAAAACAAACAAGCCTGAAATACCACGCAGCAACACACACGCAGACACACACACGCAACAGGATAAGAGGAATTTCAACTTCAAAGGAGCAGCAGGCACGTCTGGGGAGTATCTAAAGGAAAAACAAAGAATATCTCATCTACAATACGAAAAACGGCATGGAGGTAGGGAATAAAAATAGAATAAACACTGGAAAACAATCTTAGAAAACACTGAGATCTTGAAAAATACAAATATTTCTATATATACACACACACACATATATATGCCTGACCTCTTTCTCTGCACGCTGCTGTAAAACATTCCCAAATGGGTCGAGCCTTGGGGCGGCCTCAGAGACCGCCAGCCAGTTCATAAAGCACAGCGCCGCTCTGGCCGGCACATCGGCCTGCCAGTTATATAATGCTGAGAGATTAGAGGTAGAGGAGCCTGTTAGTAAAGGAGACGACAAAAGGCAGCCATTGTGCGGCGTGTCTGAAGGCCATGTGTTACGGCCGTCTGAGGTCGGCTCTGCTCGTCCACAATGGTTGATTGCATTCATTAATTCAATTTTACTGGTTGGTGGTTGAACAGGGGACTTTTGGCATTTGTCACAAAGAGTCCACTATTTATACATGGCTGAAAGTTCACAGCAGACCAGTGGAACAGGCCAACTTAATCCTCGTTCTTGCACTTGGTTTACAGTCATATATGGGAGCGCAGGGAGGCTCAGAGGTTAGAGGGGCTGTCTTGTGACCAGATGGAAGGTATCCTGATCCAAGTCCTGGGAAATAAATGAGACGCTCCTGCTCCTTCATGGACTCCAGGCTGTGGTTTGCTTTTGCATTTCAGCCACGGAGGACGAACAAAAGGACACACGATCTTCAACAAGTCTGACTCTTTGCAGCCAGTCTATAATATTTGTTTTGTTACCTTTAATAAAAACTGCCTCCAGTTTACTTTTGTGAATTGTTGCATTTGTTTCCATCTCACAACCTGCAAGCTGAAGCAGATGACTTCCAGCTCCTCATTATCCCACATTCATCCTGAATCACAGCTTGGGAACGAAGCTGCAGACTCCAACTCAGCTCATCAAGACTGCGCTGATGATACGAACGTGTGGCTGGAAATGATGGAAAAACCTTCTCCGCACTGTGTTTCGCCTCATACTGTACAGTCTGTCTCTGCAGGAACAGAGTACAGCGGAGAGGCAGCAGACAGGGAACAGCAGCGAGCAGTGAAATCTGCTATCTGTGACGTGTTTCTAACGATGTTTCTAAATCAGGCCGGTCCGGCTCCGTCGTAAGCGAGCGCCTCCTGAAACGCCCGTGCGGGGTGAAGCAGGAGCTCCGCGGAGCAGCAGACTGTGACTGCACTGGAGAGGTGAGAAATGTGGGAGCTGTGTGAATGTGAGGCGAACGTGTGAAACTGAAGCAGGGAGGTGATGAAAAGGACCGACCATGCGCCGGCTCAGTCAGCGAGCCTCAGATAAACACAGCACGAGCATAAAGGACAAGCTGTAAGACGCCATGATGAGAACTGAAAGCACATTCTGACCGTTACACATACGGCACGAGTTGCTGGCAAACTCACCGTACGAGTACGCAATTAAAACTGCAACCTACATTAGAAATACTACTGCAGTGAGTGCTACTCTTTTATTTACTTCTTAGGCGGGATGTCCTGACAGAAGACAGTTCATCACACTGTTAGCTGCCATGGAAACGAGATGATTCACCGTTTCCTGTGAAAATCGCACACAAGATTTGAAAGTTCAGTCACAGGTAGCAGGTTCAGCCTGCTTCTAGACCTCTGAATCACCACTCACATCTATTTGTTCATCAATTAAAAATGCAAATGAAATAGCAATTCAGCCAGAGTATCAGGATACTGACAGGTGACTTCAGATTTACAGCTTCACCTTTATTTACAATTTGTCCTTCGACAGTGACAAGACTTAAATGCACCATCTGAAAATGTCAACGTTTTATGAATGCACAGAAAAGCCTGTTGCACTGATACAATGTCAATTCTTAACTCAATGAAAATCAAACACTGTTGGGAACTCAGAGCAACAGATTACGAGAATCATCTGATGCTGTGAAAGAGAAATGATTCATTCATTAAAAGCGGATTTTTGTTTCATGTTTGGAGAAACTGTGACGTGAAATCAAACAAGGGAAATTATTCATCGCCTGCACTGCTGGCCGGAAAGCTGAGCCACAAAGTCATAAAGAGGAGACGTACTAGTGCAAATTTGTTAAAAATGGACATTTTTTACTGCTTGTACTTTAAAAAGACAAACTGAGAAGTTTTAATAAATCAATAACTGTGATCACAGTATTTAATAAAAATGTTGCTCTCTGCGTTAATGCAGGTGTAGTAGTTGGAGTGGATGGACAGAAAAGGGAAATGAGACATGGTGCTTTCTAGGAACCTCAGCGCTGCCCTTCTTCTTCTTCTTCTTTCAAACTGGCCTGGTTTGACTCTAAGTTTGGCTCCTGATGTCAGTTCATCCAATCAGCACGAGTCAGCGTGTGAGGGTGGAGCTCAGGTGTGCTGCTGTGTGCTGGTAGCATGTCGATGTTTATTGTAAGGACAACAAGTGGAAGTGGGGCATGAACATGCTCACACACACACACTCCCTTCCTGTCCTGAATGTAAGCCCCACCCTCTGTGAAGGGGAAGGGTGGAGGCTGAGCCGGAGAAGAAACCAGGAAGTGGTTTCTACCAACCCCTGACAGGTGGAGGATCTGTCTGGTTTCTGTGTGGCAACATTCCTGCCATCACCACCAAACCACGCCGCTGCTGTATTTACACAAGTGAAATGTGAGGTGGTGTCTCATTGTGTGTTACTACACCCAGCTGCATACCACGCACTATGATCTGCCGTGTGATATGTGAACACACTCCACTGCTTAGTGACACTCCGGCATTCCTGGACTGACGAGTCACAGACGATATGGCATCACGTCAGGAGGTGGCGGCCATTAGAAAGTATAAAAACAAGCATCATTAAATAAAATTTGGGTGAAAATCAGTTTTTACATCAACCAACATCTCGGTCAGCGGTCCCCAATGTGGGGGCCGGGACCGCAAAGGGGTCGCAAGATGAATCCAAGGGGTCACATGATGATTAACAAGACGGGAGAGTTAAAAAAAACATGCTGTCCAACACAAATTGTGCTTTTTAAACTTTTCTTCATGCAGGATCAGCGAGGACACTCGGTCACTGGGTTATTTCAGCCCACATTAAACAGGATGAGGAAACACAATCTGTCACGGCTCTGACACAAGCCAAAACTCTTCAGCAGCACCTGAACGACATGTTTATGAACCACACGAGAGTCCACGAACGCTAACAACGAGAAGACAGGTTTTCTCTCTGTCAGTGACACAGACAGACAGCAGCATGACCTGCCCTGTGTGAACACCAGGATGATATACCTGTCCAGGCACGTAGCTGACACACACACACACACACACACACACACACACACACACACACACACACACACACACACACACACACACACACACACACACACACACACACACACACACACACACACACACACACACACACACACACAGGAGCAGGGCATGGCAACAACAGCAGCAGTCAGACAGAGCTCGTCCCTGGAACAAGCAAAGCAGGAACATGAACTGGCTCCAGTTTAGCAGCTCCGGTCGACGTTGCACCAGTTTCACAACAGTTCAACAGTTCATGAAGACATCTGTGGGCAGAGACGCGCTCAGGGGACAGACAGCAGACAAACAGCCGCTCGGCGCGTGGTTCACAGGCTAAAAGACAAGCTGGGGTAAAGGTGGCGCTCATGTTGAAAATTCACTGAAGACTCTTGACAAAACAAGGCAAACACACGAGAACATTTGTACTGGCTCTCCTCGACTGGGTGAGTCCATGTACCACAGGGTGTCCCTACAGGTCCACCTTAAAGGAGCTCATTAGCTCAGTGGGTTTTGGGACTGCTTAAAGTTATAGAGGCTCATAAAATGGGTTGAGTTCAGGTTGATTAGAGCAGATTACACGTTAGTTCTCATTCAAGCTACCTTGAATTTCTAAAGAAGTGACAGCACACGCCTAATTTCAATAATGGAGAAGTTCAAACTGAAACTGATGAAGCGAGACTTTGATGGACAGGCTTCATCTGTCAGACACGCCTGTTCACGCGTCTGTGACGTGTTCAGAATGAACTGAAACAAAGCTGCAAGTAGATTTCATGATGTGACTTCATGTTAGTGTGTGGCTGAGTTCTCACCCCCTCAGCCTCCCACATGACACCCACCCTCCCCCTCCTCCCCTCTTACCCTTGAGCAGTGGCAAGGGCGTGAGCTCTATGGGTTTGCCCTGAGAGCGGAACTGGGACGAACTCTGCGACCGCTTCTGCTTGGCCTTCCTGACAGACTTCCGTGAAAATCCGTCCACTTTGTCCACAGATGGAGACGTGGTGGCTGCCGAGGACATAGCCCTGCTGGGAGAAACACAGAGGGCAGCGAGCGGTTAACACAATCACATTCGACATGCGTTCAGAGCTCTCAGTCCACTGAGGGCTGAGCGATTAACCACAGAACATCGACCGTTTCGCAGAGCTGAGCCCGGCCTTCAGCTGGTGTGAATGTTTGAAGGCAAATATCAACTTTCTGATATGTTTAACTGGACGTGGACATAATATTCAATGCCTATAAATCAGGTGGTGCTCATGTAAAAGACTTCTCTTTATGCCTTGAACTTGACTGTTAAAGTTACTCCATTATTAAAACGCCTTGAGACTGAAGACGTTTTACGGCCCTCTGAATGTACGGAGGCCTGCAGTGTTCAATACTAAATACATAAATAAGGCATTATGAATAAATCTAATGCATAAAAGAACCAATAAACTGAACCAAGTTATTTAATACATTATTAAACTCAAGCATCATTCATGATAAATGAGAGAGAGTTGTGTTTGGTCATTATCATGCAGCTCAACGTGCCCACTGACTGCTTTTTTTCATGTGGCTCGACAAACCTGTGCAGCCACAACAGACGGCCTCATTTTCCCAGCATGGGAGACTATTTAGGCCTGAGCTGAGGCCCGGCTGCAGCACACAAACACACCGCCTTCCTACCTGCCAGTGGACCATCACACTCAACACACCCCCACAGCAAAAACACCAGCGTCTGCCCACAACAATGCAGCCTGCTCTGCGGCTTCGAGGCGCCGCCGCAGCAGGCGGAAGCTGAGGAAACGTCCACTGCTGCGTGTTTGCTGCTGATTACGACTAGAAAACTTCTAACACACTGGCCGCTCAGGCGCGACAACAGAAACAAGCCGGAACAGAAGTCACACTTCTCACTGCAAACTACCGCTGGACTCCTTTTCTGAACCACTCCCAAGAGGAAAAATAAAAGATTTGTTTTCAGCTGCCGGAGGGAAGGACGAACCGGCTGACGATACTGCGATGCTCATTACATTACATTAAGTTTTTAGCATTTTAGCTTGTTGCTTCTTTACTACCTGGATGAAATCAACCCATGCAGCTAAGGTCAAACCGTACAACATACCATTATGAATAAAGGTAAGTAAGTAAAGACAGTTTTAACTGAAATACTGTAAACGTGGTAATGCTAGCACGTCAATATGCATACACATATCAAGCTAACATTTTGCATAATAGTGTCTCATGATCGATCGAGATGTTTCACTCTGACTTCAAATACTAGCATCAATATCAACCTTCAAACCATCAGATCCTCTTCAGGCTGGAGTTCATCTACGGACTTCAGTTCACTTCACAGTGAAGCAATTTAAGTGTCGTCCTTTACTTCCTCTCTGCGTCACCAAGTTTTATTTCACAATTTCCATGTCTAGACTCCTCCAAAACCAACAGTAACTGAAGACACTGATGTCAGGGGAGAACAAAGATCCTGATGCAGTCCACACCAACCAGGCTGGATGACATGAAGGCCGGACAAGAAATGAATTACTACTCCAGCAAAACCATCGTTACATAATAAGACGTGAATGAGACGCTGCAGGCTGTAGTCTGAGCTGGCTGCATCTCAAACGCTCAGTCAAAGTCACAGGCAGTTGTACGGTATGTCCGCCAGGCCTCGTACATAGCTGTGGACGCACCAGGACACACACACCACCCGCGCCCACACACACTCCTGCTGCCTGAGGATATGGACGCCACTGGTTGACAGTGAAAGCCTTTCAGGAGCGACATGAGGCTGCGCAGCCGATCATCCATCATCATATCCTGCACTTTTAACAGTGATTAACGCCTGCAGAGCAGACTCACTTCTACCTGTGGTCTGAGACTGTCAGGGTGTCCATGCAATGTGAGCGTAAGTGGACGGAGATGATAATCAAGACTGAAAACTGTGATTAGTCATCAGAGTTCCTACACAGCTGAGATGGTCTGTTTCTAGTTTTCATGGTATTTTACATCAGAATCAGAAGTCCCAAACTCAGGAGCTGGAAATGACCAAATCCTTGCTCTTTTCTGTCCCAGACCCATATCTGGACCCTGCTCAGGTTTCCCCCAGGAAATTGGTTAGCAGAAGTGCTAAAGCGCCCTACTTTCCTAACTTATGACAAGTTTTCTTTTTCCCCAGACAGAGCAACATGCTGCTGATTAATTACTAGGACACAAACATGTGACAATCCGGACGTGTCTCCTCTCGTTACGACTGTAGTTGCTAGAAGACGGTTTAAACAATCGGCTCGCTGAAATACCTTTGTGTCAAATACTGCTGCTTCACTACACAGCGAAGCTGAATAAGCCTCATATTACACTTCCACTGAACGCAGCAGACGCTGGCAGAGGCGTCCCTCATTTCAGGCACGGCAGGACGAGGCGCTACGGTGACAGACTGATTGACAGTGCAAATCATTTTCGGTTTTAGCCCTACACATACACATAAAAGTCGTTAGAAATTTCGTTTGACTGCAGCTTAAGGGATATTGTTTTGATTTACAGCTATACACTGCAGACACAGATTCACACATGATAAAATGAATTACATGTGTTGCTGATGAGTCATCTGTCAACACTGCGCTTTGTCCTCTCTTTCATAAGCACACAGCTTTAGCGATCCAGCTGTACGAACGCCTTCTACTGGGCATCAGGATCGTCACCAGGGTGAGAAAATACCTCCATCTGAACACTCAGTGGCTGCTAGGTTTAACTCCTCCACCCGCCTGTCTGGCAGGTGAGTCGGCATCACTCTGCAGGTCCCGCTGTGTTCTACAGTCGGAGCTGTGTGGGAAAAATGAACCTGTGGCTGAACACAAAGCTTAATGGAAACTGTGCAGCACATGAACAAAAATGCTGTTGCCTCATGTAGCTGACCGTTTTACCTTTCAAACTCTGGCACAGGACTATTCAAATGTCATACAAAGTGAGTCCCGGCAGCATCTCAGCCTCACTGCGAGCCTCAGCGAGAAGACAAAAACTGCAAAGTGAGACATGGACACCTGTTCACCGTGAGCAGCCGAGCCTCGCAGAGACAGGACAAAGCAGGCCAGAGCCTCTGAAAATCACCCCCGCTCTGAGATTATCTCCGGCTAATGGCTTATCGCGAACAGCCCTGACGTACGCACTCTTTGACACCTTTGTGACTGTCAGGTTTCACTCCTGTAAAACTGAGATGATGGTGAGAAGCAGCAGCTGCATTCAAATGTCGAAAAGAGTTCACTCACAGGATTATTTTGCCCATTTTTCCTCATCCTAACTGAGTGTCTAAGAATAGAGAGAATGATGCGTAGCTGAAACAATTAGCTGGTTAATTGATTAGATCATGCTCAAGAAATTCTGCAACTATTTGAACAATCAAATCGTTTTAGTCATTTTGTTGGAGCAAAAACATCCTCTGATGTCTCTAGAGTGGACATTTGCTGCTTTCGCCTGTTTTACATCACTGTAAATTGAGTTTCTCTGGGTTTTGGATGGATGGTCAGAAAAAACATCATCCAAGGACATCACTGTGGACTCATTTTATAAACAAAGCAATAAATGGATTTAACAGGAGAATGACCAGCAGATGAAACAATAATGAAAGTGACTGTTAGCAGTGGTTCTAGTAGCGTGTGCTGTACTGTTTTAATCAAGCCTCACAGCATCAGGGAAAGGGGCGGCTGATAGAAACAGCCCCGTTTTCAAATAAAGAAAGACTTTCTGAAATACTATCCTCACGTGCGCACCGCCTCCGAATTCAACTTTCAATCTCTGCAAGGATGACTAAATCCAGCCAGTCAGCTTCATTCAGCTCTGATCAAACAGATCCTGTCTGCTGCCTTTTAGGATGCATCTGTGAAGTTGTACATCTCAATGAGCAGCGAAGAGAAAAATTCATCCTGAGTGAGCAACTCACAGTTTCATCACCAGTGGCAACAATGAATATTCAAAGAGCTGTCAAAGCCTTTATGCTTACGCCACCTGGTGAATGCCACCAGTGGACAAACTACAACCGTTCCCCCTCAGAAAAATCTTAAAACAGTGCAAACAGACTTAGTCCAGCTCCACTTACCTGTGCAAAGGGGCACTGGAATCCCCATGCACAACCATCAGTGCCTCACTGTCTACCTCTCCGTCAGCCGGCTAATGGCGAAAACACTCCAGCGCCACAACACACGAGGGAGAGCGAGACTACGGCGGCTGGTCAGGCGTATGGCACCCAAGCACCAAAGCCATTCCCCTCCCCTGTCTCTTACATAAGAGACCAGATGACATCCAAACAGGCTCGGGGAGGGTGGGATTAAAGAACGAGGAGGAAGGAGAGAGGAGGGGGCACAGTGAACAACAGGGAGAGCAACAGAAAGGGAGGAAAAGGAGGGAGGGAGGGAGGGAGGGAGGGAGCTGCTGTTCGACAGGAAGTCAACAAATAGGCAACGGCAAGGCAGAGAGAAAGAAGCCAGGGAACAAAATGCACACACAAACACATACAGGAACACACACACGGGAGATAAAAAGGAGGCTGGCAGCGGGAACGCTCAAGGATCTCGCCTGTGCTCTAATGTGAAAACTCAAACCCCACAGAGCTGCAAAAACCTTTGGCTTCACTGGGTATGAGTATCACCTCTGCATCACTTCACCTGAACTCACGTGTGATTGGAGGGAACAAACTTAAGGTGAATACAATGAACAGGCAGGTGGAGGCACTGACTCCTGATTTCACTCAGCAGTGAAATGTAGACGTTAAGTCCAGGAAGAACACACAGCCTCACATTATGATGAATATATTCATCCACTGCAAAATCCTAAGATACTAAGTGTATCTCAGAGGGGAGCGACAAAGCATCATTCACAATGACCGAACACAAGAATCAGTGTTTCTGCCAATTATTTTCACAGTTATGAAACTTTTGGTCATCAAACGTCAGCAAACAGTGACAAATGCCCATCACAGTTATCTAAAGCCCAAGGTGATGTCTTCACATCGTACCGAGAGTCCAAAACACAAAAGCATTTAGTTTGCTTTTACAAGACGAAGACAACCAGTAAATATCCACGTTTGACAAGCTGGAACCAGAGTTTATGGCATTCTGCTTAAAAAATTATTCAGATAATAATCAGATTATGAAAATTGTTGGAGAATACTTTTTTTGTCAACCGGCTAATCGTATCGCTCTGTGAACTGTGCACACGCTCAACAGATTAATATGCAGCGTTTGTGGTCACATCCTGACGTTAGCATTTAAGAAGCAGGAGCTACAAAACATCATTCATGACCAACACAGGACGCTAAAAGAAACGTCCTTAAAGCAACACATGAAGCCAAAACTCCTTTAACTCTGCAGCCATGATGGACTCCCAGAACCAGAACCAGGCCAGTTTCAGGCCTATCATAGTAAGAAAATATTAATTATTAATAAAAAGGACAGATTATGTTACGTATCCATTTCTAAGATTTACTGATAACAGATAAGTGGTCCCAGCACTAACTACATCAGTATGAATCCCAGATCTGCTATTTCAAATCCTTCTATTACCCACTTCCTCAGAAAGTCTCCTGTTGCCACGATTGGCTGAATGCTGCAATGTGACAGCACGTTTAATTGGTGTGATACACTCATGTTATAATTACACTGTTCACACAGTCAAGAACAGACGAACAAAGCAACTTTCTACCACACACACAGACACACAGAGCAGATAGGAAGAGGTAGTTACTACACCACAGTTACCAAAAACACTGGAGATGTTAAGCTGCAGCTTGAAGATGAGTCTGTGTCTGTACCAACACTACAGGTACACCTACACAAAACCTCTCTCACACACACACACACACACACACACACACACACACACACACACACACACACACACACACACACACACAGGCACTACAGATGCCATCACGTGTAATGCATAACAGCACACCTGGCCTCTGACATGCTGCTATCATTCACACATGACTGACAGGTCAGAGGTAAGCGTTTGAGCAAGAGGCTTGTTTTTCTCTCTATACTACACTCAGTCCAGCACACTCCACCAGCCATTATGTTTATCTTTCTGCAGGTCTCACTGATGCTGCCTGTCATCATCCATGTTACTACAGTGTCATTAGCGGTGATGAGCTCTCTCTATACACATGACACCAGATGTTGAACAATGCAAGAAAACATGACGGGCCGGTGGCAGATTTACAGGTGGGACTATATCAGACACAGAAATTTAGTGCAAAGCCAGTCAAAGTCCATATCGGACTATCACACATTTGACAGTTGGCTTCACTTGACATGAAAGCGAAACTTGTCTCAGAGCAGATTCACAGAGCTTTTTCAACCCACGAGGATTAAAACATCAGCATTTACTTCTAAGCAAACCTGCCCGTAACCTGACATCAGCACTCTGGACACATCAGCCACCACCCACGGCAAATAATATAATAAAGATTATATCTATTTACAATGTAATTTGATGTTACATGTTTACTGTTGTTAGATGAGGAAGCAAATTAGGCCACCGACTGCATAAGGTCAAAAACCAAGCCGTTTAGGAGAGCTGGCGTTAGCTTGGCCATGTTGGGCCTGGCAGCAGCAAGCAGCATAATATTCAAAACTTGACAGCGCGATAACCTCAGCAACGTTAGCTAGCTAGCAACGATAGCTTACCGATTAACCGTTACAAAGCATGTGAATTTACCGTAAATACTGTTAGCTAGTTGTCTCCACAATGGACAAAAAACACTTAAAAATTCTAAACATGAAGATAATCTAACCCTTGGCCAAAGTTGTCAAGCTTTATTTCAGAAAACGGCATTTTAGCTAGCTAGCTAACGTGAGAGCTACCGCTATCGCGGGTTAGCTCAAAATGAACATGTTGCCTTAGCTCGTTAGCCGCCACCAGCTAGCGTTCAGTGCATCTTGCAAATGAAACACAAGAAGCTGACATGAAAACAATGAATAGATCAAATCTAAATTTTACATGTGTGCTAATAAAATAACGTTACCTGGGCGGGCTTGGGCGATCAGCCATCATCCCAGATGTAAATACAGGGGCAGTGCTAATGCTGCTACTGTTAGCTAGCGTTCAAAGACTGACAGACCGACTGGGTTGGGAGACACAGCGTCCCGAGTCCCGACCCGAGCCCGAGAAGCTGCAGCCGACCGAGTGGCTGTTAGCCCTCCAATTGTAGTAGGCTACTTTACCTTGATCCTTTGCGGTTCGCAACGGAGACGGCGGCGAGGAGTTATCCTATGTTTGGAAATCTATCGGGCTATCTGTTAGGCTACCTCCAGCTCGGTGCGAACAGCCTTTCCCAAGCAGCGGCGGAACAGCAGGAAAATTTGGCCTGAAACAGCCAAACCCACGAGTACCTTTTTCCTTCCAACGGAATAATCCTCAAACTCCCATTAATAACAAAATGCGGCTATATAAAACGATTAGGTTAACGCAATTACATTCCTGTTACTGATTCAATTGCTTGTCTTCCCCAGACCCCTGGATTTTGGTATTTTCCTTAGCTCGTTTATGATTCAGGGATGTTTCTTTTCACCCTATTGTCAACACTGCTGGGTTGAGACCATGGCACACATAACAGAAACGCACCGTAGCGTGCTTGACGGGTTAAGATCGACGTACGACGGCGATTGGCTGCCGCGAGCGCTGTCAGGCGTTACGATTGGACATCGGGCGACGTCAATCACCGCAGAGGGAAACGAGGCTCTGAATCCGTCGGTTAGGTGGAGAAGAAGGGACAAGGAAAGAGATCGGGGCAGAAAGGAAAGTGCCGTGTGTGTGTGTGTGTGTGTGTGTGTGTGTGTGTGTGTGTGTGTGTGTGTGTGTGCGTGTGTGTGTGTGTGTGTGTGTGTGTGTGTGTGTGCGTGCGTGTGTGCGCGCGGAGTCTCCGCCACACAGCGTGCTGGAATGAGGCTAAACCTGTCCGAGGCCCAGCCCTTCGCTTCCTCACTTCTTTACCCGCACTTTGACGGCCGACCGGACCCGCTTCGCCGTACGTGTGTTATATTCCAGCCCGCTTCAGCGCTGGGTGGAGGACGGATGGATTTCCGTGCAAACCCCGCGAAGGATATGTTCGCGGGAGGAGAGTTACATAACTATAATATAGGTCTACTATGAATAAAGCTAATGCTACAGCACGGCCATGGGCGTGCATGCGGGGGTGAAGGGGGGGCAGCTTGTTCCCCTCACCTGCTCAGCTGTGGCTGTGCTTTTATTTTCTTGAATAAAAAGAAAATATTCAGTGTTCCAATTTTGCAGAAAGAAATCAAATGAATGGTTAAAAGTTTAAAAACAATAATATAGAACAAATGTACTGTACTATAACACACACACACACACAACAGAGGCAATAAGGCCTTGTGATGTTGCGTAATTATATATTATGAATTTGGAATATCATTACTGATGCATTCATATGTAATCAGCATTTCGAAGCAGAAACAGAACTTTTCAGCCCCTCCAGTGTTTCTGTGGCGAAGACGAGCGGCTCAGCAGCTTCCAACAACACGCTGCGTTTATTTCTACGTTTGTGTGCTTCATGTAAAGCTACAGCGGGCTCGTGTCAGGACTTCATTTATTCATTTCATCCATAATGGAGACCTGAAAGCAGGCATAAACAGAGCTGGCTGGACTGGATCACCTGTCGGCCTCCAGGACAGAACTGCACAGCTGCAGTGAGGCTTAAACAGCCATTACACCGCGCAATTAACATTTACTGCAAACTGAGAAAGCAAAAAACTCATCTATTACCAGCTAATGGAGCTTTCATTGACTGTATGACACTACATCATCTCAGTAAGGATTTTAAAGTCTTAATGTGTGAACTGACCGTGTGTCATATAAACGTTTCTCTCTAAAATCCTCTGAATTAGAAGTATCAAGTGGCAGAAAAGTAAAATATTCAAGTATAGCTACCTCAGAAATATACTTCAGTACTTGAGTAAAGTGGTGAAACGGCTGAAGGGGTCAGCTGTTTATTTAAAAATCCCAGCACACAAACTAAAGTAGAATTACAGACCTTCTTCTCAATTCCAACTAAATACATGAAATAAGAACATTTTAAACATTTTTATGGACGACTAACCTAAAGGTTCAAAATTGATCTTTTGGACAATAAATGCATCATATCAACAGCATGTTTAGAAAACAGTAAAGTCAATAGATTCCAGATGGATAAATAAATAAATAGAACATCAGTCTACTTTCAGCGTCTGCAGGGTTAGCTCCAGTTCACAGATTGATTTTTGTGATCTTTCCAAAAATCTGTCGTAAAGGTAAGCTTAAAAAAAAGAGACGGGACTTGAAATTCCTGAAAATCTTGATCTGATTTGCACCAGTTTTTATTGTTCTGCTCCTGACATGCTTTCGTCTGCTGGTCTGAGGGGTGAAATACTGGACATTTGCTTTGAGAGATGAGCTGTGAAGGAAGCTCCTCTGCTCATCTGGATTTCATAAATCAGTGACTCAGCCTGACTCATCAGCATATGAACATGCCTTTTGTTCCTTTACAGCTCGGCGTAAAGCAGAATAAATACAACCCCACACAGAGATCACTGAGTCACCAGACAGACTTATCGCTCAACGTCTCTGATGTGAAGGAGACTTTGCTTCAGTCACTGCAGGATCACACACACACACACACACACACACACACACACACACACACACACACACACACACACACACACACACACACACACACACACACACACACACACACACACACACACACACACACACACACACACACACACACACACACACACTGGACCCTCAGCGTCATCCTGCTGCGGCTCCGCTGACTTCCAGGATGCGACGGAGTATCGACGTCCCGCTGAAGGAACCGCAGCCGCTTCAGCCGAGAGACGTTCACAATCACGCACACTTTGACAAAGTGATAAAACTCTTCTTTAAAAATGAAAGATCAGAGGAAGCTCGGCGGTGGCCCAGTTTCACACTCAGTGCACAACATGTTATGACTGACAGCGTTGATATTGAACTGATCGTCAGTCAAACTTCACAAAGAGAAAACCACTCTTTTCCATTTCTAAATGCTTTTTTTGTCTGTTTCTGTGGGTCTCTCTGGAGCATTTCTTGTGTTTCCTTTGTGTGTTGCAAAGCAGGAACAAAATGACGTAAAAATCAAAAGTAGTCTGACACCTTTGACGTGTTAAAGTCCCACTTAGAGCTGTGAGCGAAGACCACATCTCCACCTCGAGCTAACATTCGATCTGGATCAGAACGCACATTAAAGCAGCTTTCAATGTGTGTCGAACGCCCTGCAATCAGAATGTGATCAGAGGGGCCAGACCGCACCTGAAGGTGGGCCGAAAGTAGCCCACCTGCCACGACCTGAAGCGAGAGTCGGCCGGTGGGTCAGACACCATCAGCCACATCATGTCTGCAGATCACGTCAGTGCAGGCGTGATAAACCAGAACTGATCGGAGCGATCGCAGGCTGTGAACAGTGCACGACAGCTTGTGTTCATAATCTAAAATGGACCAAAAATGATGTTAAAACAAGCCAGAACGATCATTTCTTCATTTCAAAACTCAGTGCATCAGTGTTTCTATTGGTCAAACCAGCGTGTCTGCCAGGTCAAAGGTGAAGACAGGTGAACTTTGACCTGCGTCACACCTCCACAGGAAACACCTGAATGTGTCTTTTGTTCAGGTGTAACGGAAGCGACCAAACGCTGAGCGGGATCAGTCTGTGAAAGGTTTCTCTCTCCTGATGAATGTCCTGAACAAAACATCCTTTCTGTGTAGAAAACATGGAGTCTGAACGTTCTTCCTCTCAGAGATGAACGCAGTCATGACTCCGTGTCTTCAGACGCCGTCTTTGCTGCCTTCTTCTCTCGCTGGTAGCCGTGTTTCTTATGCGGCCTGGATTTGAGTCTCAGAGCTGATTCGCTCTTCATGGACCTTTTCCCTGCCGTGAGTCCCTCCCCTCCTGGTTTCCATAGCAACAGCTGAGCATCCTCTCCCCCGGTGACCAGCGCCTCCTCCGCCGCGTCCCACAGGAAGCAGCGCACCGTGGAGGTGTGGCCGCCCTCGAGGCTCCTCAGCGGACGGAGCCCCCCACCGTCACACTCCATCAGGTGGAGATTCCCGCCGTTCATCCCCGCAACCACCAGCAGCTTCTGGGCCTCCTCCAGCCACCTCCCCCCCACCAGGTAATCCACGCTCCCCCCATCAGCCAGCGGGGTCAGGCTGCGAGCGTCAGAGGTGCTGAAAAGGGTCAGCGGCTCGTCCGTGTCCAGCTGACCCAGATCCCACAGGTGCAGCCCCTCGTCGTGGCTGAGGCACAGCAGCCGGGTGTAATCTGCTCCGGACCAGCAGACCGAGCCGGCAGACGAGTCGCTGTTACAGGTGGCCAGCAGGGCCTCCTCCTCCGCCCCCCGGCTCAGGTCAAACACATTCACGAGGCCGTCTGTGGAGCCGGACGCCAGACGGTCTTTGTCTCGAGGATGGAAGCGCACCTGTGTGACGTCGTCACTGTGCGACTCAGAATACGCCCCCAGAAGCCCAGCGCCTGGTTTCCTGACGTCCCAGAAAACCAGGAAGCTGTCTTCATCGTTCACCTGCTCCGTGCCAGCACACAGGAGTGTGCCGCCGCAGCTCAGGTCGAAGCTGCAGTAGCTGTGTGACGGATCACTTTTAAAGATCTGGGCTGCCTCTGTCCCAGGGCGGCGGGCGTCCCACCCCCGGACCGTCCCGTCAGCAGAGCCAGAGTAGAGGAGGTCAGGGGAGGCGTGGGAGAACACGACCCCACAAAGCGGCCCGCTGTGGCCCCGATGCTCCCCCACCAGGCTCAGAGTGTCCTTGTTGTGAAGGTGGATGGTGAAGTCGGAGCAGGTGACGGCCAGCAGGCCAGTCGGCTGCAGAGCGACGTCCAGCAGGTAGGTGGGTTCCTCTGGACGAGACCGCCGAGCGAGGGACAGACCTCTGAGCTTGTCCTCCAGACCGTTCATGGCAGCTCAGCCTGATGAGATTCAACCAGACTGAACAGGACAAAAAGATTGCAGAATTAAAGTTTCAGACGTCCAGCAGCTTCATGTCACATCCAAAGTCTCAGAACAACACACACGTAAATGTATAAACGCACAAGTACAACATGACAGAAACATCTGGTCAAAACGTCGCCTCCGCTTCTGTGGCAAGACTCAGTTCAAAACTCAGATCCTTTAATGTATTAGTGCTTATTGTCCAAGGTTGTGCATATTAGGACAGAAGTTTTGATGCTTTAGGAATCAATACAAATCATTGTGCAGTTCGGCATCCAGTCAGGACAACACATGACAACTGAAGGAAGTTTTTACTGCAGTTTATCACATGAAAACGTTTGGTGAATTCAAACAGTGCCGAATCATGCAAAGCAGCACACCAGTTCGTAAAGATTACAAGTCGCGTTCAGTATGTAATTAAGACTGTCGTTAAACACAAAATACACACATTTTGAAAGGGAGTCTGGTGTTGGCCTCTTCACTTTTGACTGATTCAAGCAGAAATCGGGTCACAGTCACCGTGTAAATCAGTTATTGTCCTTGTGTGTTACGTGTTGTTATTCCTGTGTTGTATGTTGTTATTTATCTGTCGTGTGTTGTTATTTTGAACCTACCTACGTGCTAGAAATTTCCACACAAGGAAAAAACAACGGCGAACTTTCTACTTGGACGCCATTTTGGACCAAACAGCACAGAACATTCTGGAGATATTCTGAACCATTTAAACATGAACGTTTGTCAAAAAACTCATGAAAAGCTCCGATAATATCATCACACCACTGTCACAACACGCGTGTAGGATACGGCGTTACTCCGTGTTTCAATATCTACAGCCGGGTGGGAACCCTTCCTCAATGAAAGGTTCCGCCGGAACAAGAAATCAGCCGGACAAATGGCGGATGTTGTTCTTCGCTGTCAAACCAAACTTTCTGTTTGTGTTTGGTTATTTTTACTGGCGAATCGCCATCGATTACCTTTGTTTTCACAGTTTATTATTTTTAATAATAAGATATAAAATAGAACTATTCTTTAATTGAGCTTTAATAATAATAATAATAATAAAAGATCATTTGTTTAATCTGAGTTCTTTCCAATAAAAGGAGAATTCATGTCATTTTCACACTGATCTTCTTCTTTTATTGTCATGATAACCATTTCAAATGTAACTGATTATTCACTCCAGACGTATTTTGATTTAGAAATCATTGATTTCTAAATTTTATTTATTTATTATATAGATAAGACAGATCTTAGAAGAAGACAGAAGACAGAACTGAATATTTAGCACAAGGATGTGATCATGAGACCCTAAAGCTCTCCACTTAGATCAGATGAATATAATTCATAGCTGATCAGTTCATGGAGATCAGTAATAAAAGTTCACTGGAGTTCAGTCTGGCTGTGAGTCCTCAGTGGTCCAGCAGGTGGCGGCAGCAGCCTGCAGTTTTGTGGGTGAACGAGGCCTCAAAGTTGTTTGGATTGACGTTTTCCTGCTGACCCAAATCTGAAGTGGCACAGTTCAGTCACAGCTGAGCCAAATGAAATAAAACCTCAGCTTTTCCTCAGCTGCTCGAGTCAGAAGAAGATCCTCCAGACTGGATGCAAACAAACAGAACCTGCAGTCTTCCTCCGGTTTGAACCGAGGACGCTCTCACTGCCATCTGAGGCGTCACTTTAGGTGCCTGAAATATGACTTCCACTGAAGTATCCTCCTCTGGCTGATGTCGTTTGCATGCTGTCTAAATGCTGGAGCTGAAACCTCTCTGAGCCGTGATCCAGAAGCGGTTTGGTCCCTGGTCTCCACAGGCCACATGTGCTCCGGATGCTGCAGCGTATGTGTGAACAGCCGAGCGCAGAATCATCACGGGGCACTTTGGACTGAACGAATGTTGATATGTTGTAAAGCACTTTGAGCGGTCAGTGGGCTGGAGACGGACTTTATAACTGCAGTCCATTTCCCATTAAGACTGAGAGGACCAGCGAGCTGTTTGTACAGTCTGTGTTTATTCAACACAAACAGCTCATGTACACACCGTGCGTACATTAGCTGCAGCTAGCAAGGTCAAAGTTCATCAGGTGCTTCAGTTCTAAACATGACTTTATCTGAATTTGCCTGTTTAGGAATTCGTGTCCTTTTTTCACCCACTTCTGTCTTTGCGTTGACTTTTATATGCAACCTGTCACCTCTCAAACTTGCTTATGTCTGAACCTCAAGATTTGACCTCAAAACGAGCTCCACCCTTTGCTAAGAGGAAAGGACAGTCAGAACTGAGAGATCAGCGAAATGTGGACTGAAGTCTCATTAAGAAAGATGGGACCAAAGACACTGAGATCAGAACAAAGAGGAAGTCAGATTCCTGTACGTGTCCATCTGTCTCGGCCTCAGCGGCAGCAGGTGTCCTCAGTCCAGCCTGTGTGACTCATTTCCAGTGAAACATTGAGCCACAGCTCTGGGTGCTTTCGCCTGTGCTGACACGCCACAGGGCAGAGGAAGAAGAAAAAACAAAGAGAAACGTCTTTAATGTCCGCTCCAGCAGCTGCAGTCCGTCTTCTCTGCTGCAGCTTTGGCAGAGCGAAGTGGAAAACCGGTCTCCCTCCGACACACCGCAGCACCACATCACCACATCAGCATCTGTGGATGAAGAGCAGTGCAGCAGCAGCAGAGAGGGAAACAGTGAGGAAGACTCATTAAAAGTCCTCATGGACCGACCGAAGCACGATGAGACGCTGGAGCTGCTCTGCCACATTTTACTCAGACCAAACGTCCAAAGGACAAGCTAATAATGTCCCCCAAAGACTGTCAATAACAAGCCCAAGGGGCTCAGCAGGGGTAGACGAAAAAGAAAAAAGCTCTTTACTTTGAAGTCACATGTGAAACTCTGGTTCATATCTTTGAGATTTTTTCCAGACTGTTTCCGCTGACGCCTGAAATGATCTGACAGTTTTTCTGGTTGGTGCAGCTGCAGTTTGGTCACAGATGGTTTAGAGGTCTCAGCCGGGCGGAGAACCTTTTTCCAATCAGGGCCACTTCAACTTTTAAAACATCCATCAAGGGCAAGACTGAATTATTGAACGGGCTAACCTCCACGATGGCTGAACCGCTTCTCTTTGGCGGTGATGATGATGATGATGATGATGATGATGATGATGATGATGATGATGATGATGATGATGATGGGGATGATGCTACTCGCAGCTGGTTTTCCAGCGTTGGCTCAGTCAGTGTTGAGCCGAGCTGCTCCCATTCGTAGGTCGTTCAAACAGAGATGCAAACGTCAGTGCAGTCGTTGCTTTGCAGCTCAGTGATTTCATGTTGTAGGTTGTCAGAAACATCAGCTGGGAATAATTTTATGAGCTTCATTAATATCTAATCATTAATAACTGCATGTGAGTTTAAGTGATTTCACTTCGTCTCATGGTGCATTTTTATTATATACATGATAATTGAATAGTTTTAAGAATAATGGTTGTTTTACTCTAATGTCAGCACTGTCTCCCTCATGCTTTTACTTTGAAAGACCAGCAGGGGTCAGTGTTCCAGGTTTATCTCCCACTTCTTCCTGAACACGAAAAAGCACCTGAGAGGGAGAAAACGTTGCTTAGTGTTCCTGCTTTGTCCAGCTCGTCCACAGACGGACTGATCGAAATGAGTAACTGGACTTCAGGTTTCTGTTCATACTACTGTTAGCCGCTAACTTCAAGAAGGCTAGCTTAACTCAGGCTACATCAAGCATGTGCAGTTTTACCAGGTAGATGTGCTCACCTGGCCAATGAACCTGACAGCAGATGTGTTGCATGTGTGTGATCATGAAAGAAGATCCTGGATGAGAGCTCTAAAGTTGGATTTTGTTGATATTCTGTACGTCACACTCAAACATATATCTTATGTCTGAACAGAGGAATGGGATGATTGGTTAGCTCTGACACGACTGTGACTGCATGTGTGAAGGATGTTTGTGAAGTGTGACCATGAACACATCACGTAGAGCGTTTCCACTCCAGGCAGAGAACCAAAGAGCAGCGGAGACGCATTTTATTTCATCATTTTTATTTCAGTTAATTTCACACAAACAATCGGACAGAAATGGATCCTCATTTTACCCAAAGACCAAATCCAACAATAGAATCTGCATCGTGTTCACATCTGTCAGATCGGGACTCAAACTGGTGTCAGGATGGAAATACAAAGAGTTTAATTCCAACATGAGAAACATGAAAGAAAGATTAGTGACAGTGATGAAACACATGAAGCTCTCTGTGACGTTTCACCTGAATCAGCTGAAAAGTCCTTTTCCTGAACTGGATCAGAGCCGAGCCGGGACGAAACCCAATCAGCTGCAGATTTATTTGCTTTTGGACTTTTGAACTGAGTGAACACGGACGCACACTGAAGGCCGTGAAAAGAAGCAGCAGTGCAGGAAACTAAAGTTAAAACTTGATCAAACAGGACATTTCTCCTTTTCCCCGTCTGCAGGGAAACTCTGCCGCAGCTACAGAGTGCAAAAGACAACGACAGAAAAATCACAACAGATCCAATCTTCATCTTCCTGAACGATAAAGGCACTGAAGGGACGCAGAGCAGAACCAGAGACCTGAGCTGCAGATACACCAAGAAACCTTTTACAGAAAAGAGACGCAAAAAGGAAGACGCATCAGAGGAAACAGAGGACACAGGAAACAGAGGACAGAGGACAGTCGGCCCTCGGCCTCCAGGGGCCCCACAGGAGCTCAGGCGATGTTTGTGTTTAAAATGTTTGAGTTTACTCTGATGCATTAAGGATAAAAACACAAAACAAAACAAAACAAAACAAAACAAATAAAATAAAATAAAATAATTGGATTAAGACCGATGACATTCTGGTTTTGAACAAATTTTGGATGAAATGCAATTTAACACTATTTAAGAAAATGTGAAGATTCTACTTGACAACAACATTTTAGAACAAATAACAAAATGTATTTCAGATTATAACAAGTCAAATTTAGGGTGTTGTGCCTCCATATAATCTGAGATTACAACAGATTTTGGGAGCAGAACTAAATGAATTGAGGGAATTTGGGGCCGCGGTGAGAATCAGTGTCAGTCACAATGTTTCTGTCAAAGTTACAATGTTGCCTTTTTTTTCTGAATGATCGAGTCCTTTGTCAGATTTACTTCATCTGGTTTGTGGGATTAAATTCTGTTTTCAGCACATTTCCACAAAGTAAACTGGACAAACACATGAGAAACACCCTGAACGACTCAGACACCACAGAGGAAATCCAACACACACACACACACACACACACACACACACACACACACACACACACACACACACACACACACACACACACACACACACACACACACACACACACACACACACACACACACACACACACACAGGTTAACAGGCTGGTGAGCTTGAATACACAGGTGGTGGTTGGTAGTAGTGGTGGGTGGGGGTGGTGGTGGTCTTCTGCAGCCTCACAGTTTCATCATCAGCGTCAGGAAGTTTGCTCATCTCGTCTCTCACCTCATTTCCTCAATGGCCGCAGAGGAAACGTCCTCCCGTCGGGAAGCGACCGTCAGGCCGTCACGGCTCGGCTCAGAGCTTCTCCTGCTGAAAACTGCAGATTTTAAACCAAAACTCTCCAAAACTTTCCAGGACCTGGAAATGACCATGACCTGCTCCATCATGCGCACATTTCACCTTTTTGACTTCTGACAGAAAAGAGTTTTATTAAAGTGAAACAGTGGCGACACAAAACGAATCCACCGCAGGATCAACAGGAAGTGGACAGAGAACCACTTCCTGTTTGACTGTACGGAGAGGAAAACACATCGAGACAAAAAACAAAACAAAAACAAGAAAACAAACTGAAAGATGCTTGTGCACGAGGCGAGGCCACAGGAAGTGAAACGAGCCGGGCAGCGGACACTGAAACGGACCAATCACAGCCCGACAAACGCTCAGGTGAAGCTGCTCCACCTGGTTTCCTCCTGATTAACGTGAGCAGGTTTCAGTTTACAGGTGACTGCGGTTTAAATCTGATCCACATGAGTGGTCACATGAGCGAGGAGGAAGTTTTTGGATCTTTAACTTCAAGAGTAAGAATACTTTGTTTGTGTAAAAATACTCCATCACAGGTAAAAGGATCAAAGGTAAAAGTACACACAGGTGGTCAAAAACAAACTCCATTTCCTCAGGTGAACGTTCAGGAGCAGCTTCACCTGCTCTGCCCGGCTCAGTGGAAGCAGTGCATTCTGGGAACAGTGCATTCATAGTAGGACAGTACCGCTTACATCAGCACGCAGCGGGTCAGCCAATTGCGACGCCGCAAACGATCCTTTCTCTTCATTGGTCCTCATTCAGAGGCGAAAGGTCACCGGCAGCCCGCCAGCTGCCCTCGAGCAAGGCACTTCACCCACAGCTGCTGCGGCGGGCGAACAGGCGGAGGAATGTGTGAGTGAACATCAGGCGTCGGTCCAGATGTTTGGCCATCGATCGAGTTCAGCTGCTCAGTGAACTTTGGTCCCACCTGTCTAACACCTGGTGAACCAGCGTCCAATCACTGGAAGTCAAATGATTTTCCTTCTTTCGTCTTTGTTCGAAAAACATTTTAGACAAAAAAAGAGGAAACGTCAACACAATGTTCACTTGCAAGCTGTTTCCAGAGTTTTCCCAGAGCCAAACGTCCGCTCGTTCCGGAGCTTTCCATCGTGTCGCACTGACTTCCTCCTCTGCGGTCTCAGCTGAGGACGATCATGTGACGATCAGCTGATCGGGACGCTCGTGTTTGAGTTCAGAAACATCGTTAAAGTCTGACAGATGACAGAAATCACCTGATTTAACTCTCAGATCAACGTCACGCTTTCTGCCGCGTCTCATGCTCGTCCTCAGTCTGCACACTTCGGACAGGAAGTGAACGCTGTGTTGACGTTTTCCTGTCAAACTGTTCAAAGTTTGAGGCTCAACTTTCTTTTTTCAGTGGATAAAATAATAAAACAGGGTTTACTGAACTGATCAGTGATCAGCGACTCCACAGCGCTGCAGCGTCTGTGACACAATGAGCGCAGTCACATGATCCCTGAGCCCAAACAGGAAGTCCAACATGTCAGAAAACCACATGCAGAGGATGTGGAAGTGAACCAGTCGGGACCTGGATCAGGAGAAAACTCCTCCTCCTCCCGTCGGTCTGATTCAGTGGCAGCGGGAGGACGACAGGAGGACAGGACGCTGGAGTCAAAGTCCACGAGGACGCTGAGGACTGTCTGTCTGTCCAGCTCAGACTGGCTCAGTTCTGTTTCTCAGACGTGTGAAGTCCAGCCGCTGTCCCACCTGCTGGACGCAGACACACCTTTCCTGGCATGTTTTCAGGTACCTGCGTCTCTCTGAAGGACCACGGCGGCTGACTGCGCTGCAGCGTGCGGCCAGCTGTCATTTCCTGTGAGCGTCACGCGGCTGTTTCCAACACTCACATCATTAATTCATCACGTGGCTGCACCAGCAGCCGCCATCAGTAGATGTCAGGAAGGTCATCGTGGACGCAGCTTCGAGTCCTCTAATAAAAGCTAACGCTCACGTTAAGATGGCGGCGGCGGTCTTCAGCAACGCTGAATGAATCTGCTCTGATTTTTATGACTTTTCACAATAAAAGAACTTTTATGGGTAAAAAAAAATGCTTTCCAGAGTAAAGTCTGAACTTTCTGAGAAAAAAGTCTTTTTAAGGCAGAACGGTGTGATACAAGGAATGTTCTGAGAATCTGATTTCACTAAAACTTTTTTATTTTAACCTTTCTATTCCTGCTTCGCCTCCCGTGACAAAGCTCCATCTCTGTGCTTTTCCCTGAGCGTACCCTCCCCTCGCCATCCTGACCTCCCTCCGGCCCTCGACCGTCGGCGCTCCACGCGTCTTCCCTCCTGAGAGCGCCGTTATCTCCTCCTGTCCTCTGCACAGGAAGTGGTTGCGTGCCATCGAGCGCATCTCTGACAGGAAGTCAGTTTACAGTGTAAAAAAATGCTGAGCCAAGCGGGAAAGTTCCTGTCAGCCTGAAGAACCATTAAAACACGTTTGTGTGCATTTCCTGAACAAAGCGTCGCCTCCGTCCTTCCTCTGCAGCTCAGTTTGTGCCACGGTGTTCCTTCGCAGGAAAAGCAACCAATCAGAGCAGAGCGGACAGAAACAGTGAACATAGCAGACAGAGCGAGAGGAGCGCCTCGAACATGATCCCACACAGGTGAGTTCACTCCACAGGGGTCAAAGGTCAAAGAGGAACCTTCCACCGTTAGCATAAACTGTGGAAGAAGAACGAGGAAGCAGAAAATCAGAAGGATCTTATTGCTTTGAGAAGTCAGACAGACGAGAGGACGATCAAACATTAATATGAAGACACGTCCTGACAAACAACCACCATGGATCTGATTACTGATTGATCACCATTTGCTTCTGCTTCATCACTGCAGGTCAACAGTTTGGGTTTGTCGTTCGGCTTCAGGTGTGCTTCTTTGTCTGAACTCTTAATAATAATGGCAGCGTTAATAAGACACACGGGGAGTTTTGTGAGGAGGAGGAGGAGGAGGAGGAGGAGGAGGAGGAGGAGGAGGAGTGGAGGTTTGGCTCATGTGTCCACAGATCAGAGCCGCTGGGTTTGATTTGAAAGACATTTAACAAACAGAAGTGAGAGATTTCACTCGCCACAGGCAGAACTCATCACAGCGAGGAGGCATCGTCCCTGAAGCCCACCGAGCCAACGATGGGAGGAACTGAAAAACCGATAACAAGTCAGCATCCAGATCAGAGTTCAGGCTTTAATCCAAACCCCGGGAACACAGGAGAGAGGTCCTGGATGGGACATGTGGTCTGATACCAGCATCAGGGGAACACTTACAGGTCACTGTTGGCCAGGCAGTGGACGAACGTCCAATCAGGAGAGCTGCAGGTATCTGAAGAGCAGCGGAACCAGGAAGAGCACGTTGAAGCCCACCATCCCGTAAACCACGTAGCGGTAGGGCAGCTCCACCTCCATGTGCTGCCTGGCCTTCCTCACATCGGCGCTGGGCACGCCGAACGCCCAGCACACCAGCGGGATGGTGACGGCCTTCATCAGCGCCCGCGTGGCTACCAGCACCACCACGCCGAGGAGGAACCGCAGCGCGGCCACGCCCACCAGGCCGGCGCTGAGGGCGGGCATGGCGAAGGGGAGCTGCTCTGGTGTCGGGTCGGGCATCAGACCCAGGAGGTGGTTGACGTGGGAGGCCAGGGCCACGCCGGCACCCGTGCCCAGGATCTGAGCGGTGTCACCCCGTGAGGTGCTCCAGGTGTCCAGGTTGAAGGAGAAGAGGCCCAGGCCCAGGTGGAAGCAGACGATGATGAGCGGCGCGTAGCGGCAGGTCAGGTTGAAGCCGTCGATCAGGTCCAGTGCCGGCAGGAAGAAGAGCAGGATCAGGACGCTGTACAGGACACCGGCGATGACGTCCTGGAGGAAAAAACAAACGGAGGAACAGAAGGTTACGTTAGTGTTTTCATCCGACGTCACTGAGACAGAGTTCAGCTTCAGGTTCAGAGGCTGAACACTCAAAAACCAGCGACCTTCTGAGGAGGAAAGCACACTCAGCTGAACAGTCCTCATACAGAGCCGAGTTCACATCCTGCTGAACGCAGTACGCCTGATCTCAGCGTCTCCCCGAGGACGACTGCATTCACTCTACCACCATAACTTCACAGAGGACAGTGAAGGCACCACAGCATCACTGCTCATACAAGGTGACACAACACCCTCTTTATCAGACAACTTTTGTTCTGGACGTATTTATTGGTGCATTTTCTGCTGATGGATAAAGGAAGTTGTGTGTTGACAGGAAACAGGAAATGAGCGAGCTCAACGTGGCAGTGACCTCTGGACATGAAGCTGGTGAACCATTCAAACTGCTCCTGAACTGATGATCCACACAGTGTGCATGTGTACTAACACTCTGGGGGTTTCCTCGTGTGTGTGTGTGTGTGTGTGTGTGTGTGTGTGTGTGTGTGTGTGTGTGCGTGCGTGTGTGCGTGTGTGTGTGTGTGTGCGTGCGTGCGTGTGTGTGTGTGTGTGTGCGTGCGTGCGTGTGTGTGTGCGTGTGTGTGTGCGTGTGTGTGTGTGTGTGTGTGTGTGCGTGCGTGCGTGCGTGCGTGCGTGTGTGTGTGTGTGTGTGTGTGTGCGTGCGTGTGTGTGTGTGTGCGTGTGTGTGTGTGTGTGTGTGTGTGTGTGTGTGCGTGCGTGTGTGTGTGTGTGTGCGTGTGTGTGTGTGTGTGTGTGTGCGTGCGCAGTGGGTGGACAGTATAATTAACGGTCCCTCTTCAGGCTGCTTTGGGTGCGTTCAGTATTTTGCTGCTTCAGTCTGGCAGCAGTGCTGTAATCAGTGTCCACGCTCCCTGGAGGACAGACCGACGAGGGATTCGGTGAATTCACACCATCAACCAGCCAAACGCTGGAGCACTTCAGGTGTGGCAGGTTAACCCACTGGGCCGGCCTCACTGGGAGGAGGTCCTGTCACAGTGTAAGTGTCTGTTTGGCTGCTTAAACACATGTTGTGGTGCATATCGGCCCTGATCTCAGTCACTTATTACCGTGCCAAGCTGCAGGGTTTGCTGGCAGAGGACTCGTGTCCCCGCAGTCTGACCAACATACCTGAACACATCACTGTTCACCTGTTTGAAGCTGGCTCAGCAGCTGGATAACGGACAGGACGCCTCTCAGGGTCACTGAGCTTCATCACCTTACTGCTGCAAACTTTCATCACCCCTCTCCCTCTTAATGACACACAGTGAACGATTTCAGCTGTCTGTAATTTTCTCCTCTGCTGACACAACGAGCCGCCTGATGTGACTGGAATTACCGCCTGGCGCTGTTTGCCTCCACCAGCCAGGCGGGCTGCACTCACATCCATGTCTGTCCAGACAAACATGCACTGAAGACTCTGAATGAACGTATTAAAGGTATTCAGTGTATTTTTGGTGAAAAGGAAGTTCTCTTTTATTATGGCTGCAGCTAATTTTGATGTGTCAACTATTTAACCGCTTCCTGGTTGGGCCTGTAAAATCTCAGAAAAGTGTCTTTAGATTGCTTGTTTGGTCATAAAGATGCATCCGTTTCACTTCAAAATGTCTCGACGTGCATGAAAATCTTGGACTTATCTCAGGGTTTCATGAGTCTGCATACTTCTGGTGTGTTTTGCCATCAGAAAAAGGCTGAACCGAACACAAACACACTCCCACAGGCGCGGTGTGTCGCTAACTAGCTAACAGCTAACACATTCAGCACACACACCTCTGATCCAGTGTCACACTGATGCAGCGCTCACTAAACAAACAGAAGAGGTTCAGATCTATTAATCATGAAACCAACATAAATTAAGGCTTTAAACAAAGGAAAAACAGCAAAACACTGACTGAAAGAGCTCAGTGAGGTCAACACATGTCAACAACATCAACAGAAGCAGAGCAGCTTTTTGTCTCCGAGCTCTTCCTGGAGAACAAAGGAGCAGGAAGTAGTTTGATTGGGCGTGATGATTTCCAGAACGCATTAAGTGCCCAGCGGGCCTGGCAGAGCGCAGCGCTAATGGCTCAGCGTGCGTTCGAGCTCCCCGCCCTGAAACACAACAGTCCCCACACGGCCTGACCGCGGAGCCTCCAGACCTCAGATCAGATCAGGCTGTTATCAGCTGGAAAAGAGCTCTGAGCGCTGACCTACAGACCGATGCAGCTCCAGCTCTGAGGTCTCGACCCACGTGTTGTGTTTCTGAGGTGATTGTGGCTTCGATGTCGTAAACTGCTGCTGTAGCTTAGCTTGTTACATTCCTCTGGAGTTAGCTTTGGCACAGTGAAGCTTCTTTTAAGGTGGACTAACTGGTAGCTTACCCAACACTGATCATCTGTACAGGAGCTGCTAACAGCTAATTCCACATGCTAACCTGTTACATACAGACGCTGATGATGTTTCTGAGCAGCTCATTACACGCTGACTCTCACGACACACAGTGCGGCGTGCCCGGCTAACACATGCACTGACGCTGCTAAAAGCTTCTTGACAGAGAAACTAAAGGCTCCGTCCCAGCAGAGACGTTATGGACGTTATTTATCTGTGCGAGGAGAAATGCCGTGAGGAGGAGCAGCGGGAGTTTCCCAGTAACAGACGGATGATTCTGTCCAGGCTGCCTGACAGTACCACCAGCGGGTGAGGAGGAGGAGGAGGAGGAGGAGGAGGAGGAGGAGGAGGAGGAGGAAGAGGAAGAGGAGAGGGACATGTGGAGTACAAACTGTAACAGGAAGAAATAGTAAAAGTACTTTGTAGGAAGGAAACAGGTCGTTTCCTTGCTGGACACAAACAAACAATGCGCTGGATGGTATTTTTAGCGGTTGGACAGCGCAGCTTCCTCTGATGGACGACGTCCACAAAAAATATACAGACTGGACTCTGGTCCCAGGTATAAACCACAGCAGCTCTGTGTAGCTGCTACATCTTCCCCACTCGCCTTTCCATTGGAAAATGTGTTAAACTAAAGGTGCAATTCAAAGTATCTACATGTAAAAGTCAGTCTGCCACTAACGACAGCTGGGACACAGTTGTTCAATGTCTTCTGTGGCTCTGGAGACACTGGAGGCCTGGGGCTCCATATATGTGGCCCCCCCATCATAGCTGCAGCCTGAAATCTTTACACGATGCATCAAGAAAAAAAGCACCACCAACCTAACTATTCATTTAAAAAGGCGGTGCTGCCGTAGTTAAGTTAGTCCCACCGAGGTGAGTGACGCTAACGCTAGCAGCTAACAGCAGCCCTGGTTAACCAAAGCCATGAGCTGCAACATGCACACGTGCTTGCAAACACCTGTCATGTAAAGGTTTGCTCTCAGGAACGTTATTTATTGAGCTGAGCAGAATCTAAATGCTAAACCATGATTACAGTGATGAAGTCCCTCTCAGGCGGTATTACCACTCATTAAATGAAGTGGGGATTTGGGATGTCTGACAGTTGTGGTGTCGCTGCTGCCGGGATTCACTTGATGCCAGGATAAATCAGGCGTGTCTCAAGCTGTTGCTCAGTCCAGCAGCATGACTCAGGCCTGCTTCCTGTCACTTACTCTCTGTCAGTTGAAATCTAATTAACTACTGAATGAACGCATCATCTGAAAGACTTTTTCTGGGTCAGGCCTTGTTCATGTGAGGAGCAAACGTGGTCACAGATGGAGCAGAGAGTCCTGTGAGACAGTGGGAGCCGGCAGATGTGGTTCCTGAGGTGGAGGTCTCAGCCGCGACACCGCCTGCAGGCAGCCACAGAAAGCCCTTCAAGAAAGCGTCTGATGTGGAAATACCTTCTAAAGTTTGTCTGGGAAGACGGCCAGCGTCCCGCGACAGACAGCCCAACCCCAACAGCGCACCATGACATCATTAACCAGCGAGTGAAATCACCCCAAACGAGGACCAGGACCACCTGGGGGTCTGAGCAGGGTCTGCTGTCAGGATCAGGTTTGATTCCCACTGAGACACAAACCACGAAGCTGAGCAAAGCTTCTCCAGCACACAGACTGATGCCTGATGACTGCCCCTCAGCTAAACGCAGGCCTAACTCAGAGATTTAGGCTGTTTAACAGCCACTGCAGCGAGCGCACTCTTGCTGTGATGAGCTCCCTGTTCAGAGCCTGAGTGGGTTGTACCTCAGACTTACTGTAAAGCTGCAAACACACCCACCAGCTGGTGTTAGCTTCTGTTTTTCGTGACTGTACCTGCATGCGCCGCAGTGATCTCATCTGGCCAAAGCCCTGCTGTCGGCAAAACAATCTGCTGACGTGAGAGCCGCAGACAACAAGGTGCAGGAGCAAGTTTTTGCAGGCACGAGTAGGCCTCAATGGTTCTGCAGCGAGACCGCTGAGATGCTGCTGATTACTGTATTAACCAGCTCTGCTCCGAGCAGAGTCGAGTCTGAGCATGCTGAACACATTCCAGATTAGCTGTGCGGTACAGGTAACACAGGTAGAAGCCGGAGAAAGAGGACAGAGGTCTGACAGCGAACAGAGACACAGCGGCCTGCAGAGGTTCGTCGTCTCAGACACGCTCCTCCAATCATGACGACCGCTGCTGGGTGCGAACGAGCGTCCGCGAGCTCGGGCTGTTTTCTCTGAAGCAGGAAAACCATTGTTTGGAGGCTCGAGTTCAGATTCCTCCTGCGGCTTAAAATCAACGGGTGTGAAGGTTTCCTGTTTCTCACACACACCACAGGAATAAGTCCACCGACAGTTGAAGACGTTTTAAAGTCGTCGTCTCGTGTCTTGTGCCTTCACTGCAGAACAAAGCGTGTGCAGAGTTTTCACACTGATCTGCTGCAGCGGGACAGTTCGGTCTGAGCTCATCGTGGATGTAAGAAAACGATAATGTGACATCACAACTGCTCTGAAGCCAACATGCAAATCAGACACCTGAAACCTGCAGAGACACAGAAACAGGACTCATCCTGCATCCAGCTGTTTCATTTTGAACTGAAAAATGTGTAGATATTCACTCTGAAGGGGATCTTCACATATTTCTAGGTGACAATCAACTTATCAGACACTGTATGAGCCAGTTTCTCCTCCTGTGTTAGTGTCAAACTAAGCAGAACGCTACCAATTTCTGTTTCTGTACATTTTGAGTTTTAAATATGTGTCATTGGACTTCAGCAGCTGCACAGGTGACTGTGCCTCCGCACCTGAACCTGATGCTGGTCCTGCAGCTGAGGCGACTGCTGCTCAGATCCTGTTTCCTCGAGTCACATATCATGTTCAAATGGACCAAAGTGGCACTGCAGGTGGCAAGGCTGGCACCGTCTGTGTGTGTGTGTGTGTGTGTGTGTGTGTGTGTGTGTGTGTGTGTGTGTGTGTGTTCTTACCAAGACTGAGTGCATTCCCATGTAGATCCGGCTAACACACACCACCAGACACCAGCAGAGAGCCAAGCTGAAGCCCAGAGAGAACGGGTACTGTGGAGGAGAAAAGAGACCATTTTCAACACAACTTAAGCACTCGAAACGTGGACGCTTCACACACGTTCACGCCGTCAGCACAGAGGACGTGGACAGTCAGCAGTTCAGTATCTGAGTGATGCTCCTGAATAATGGACAGAAGAGACTTTCTGCAACTTCATGATGTCACAGTGAGATCATGAAGTCAAAATAAAATGTGCTCGTCTTTGAGTCCAAGTGGATATTTGTGCCAAATTTGAAGAAATTCCCTGAAGGCATTCCTGAGAGCTTACGTTCATGAGAACAGGACAGAAGGACCTCCAGCCACAGAGCGGAGGACAGAAACACTCTGCAGATGTTTTACGAGGAAGGAAATGCATTAAACACACTGTTGGATCTCACAGACATGCAGTCAAACGTAGACGTTACATTAATACAATGCATGAATTCGACTCCACGCTCCACACCATGCAATCCACAGCTAATGTATATTTGATAAAGAGCCTCGGCCTCCAAGTGAAGACATCAAATCTCTGCGTGTTTACTGTTCTCGTGTTCAGCGTACAGTTCGTAACAAGCCTCAGTAAAAGGCTGCGGTGTTGTCGTGGGTTTGATTATCTGCTGATGTGATCTGGACTCACAGGACTCATAAATATTTCAGCAATTCTGCTGTTTCCTTATCAGATGCACTGCCTGTAGCAAAGACAAAGAAAGGCTACGTTGACGCTGCAGCTCCAAGTGTCCAAAGTCAGGCTCTGTTTCCCTCATGTGACTCAGATTATATGTTTCCTAATCAGCACAAACTGTGAAAAGCTGCACTGTGCGGCGGTTCCTCAGGTCTGATCCGGGTCCCGTGAACACAGGCGGCTTAAAATCAGATCCAGAGACAGCCTGTCTGCACACCGTCAGCATAGTGAACACGGAAATCAAAAGGAAGCAAACGCAAACACTATTCACACACAAGTGCAGTTCAGAGGCCTTCAGCCGCTCGACGACCCGCCGCCCAAAGCCTCTGATCCGCCCTGAGGCTGCAGCCATCAGAGGACGATTCATCGATTTACCAGCAAAATGTCTGACGGGGACGTTTTTCAGCTCCACGTTTGTCTCAGCAACTGTCCAAAGTGAACCCTGCTCAGTTTACTGTCAAACAAGACAAAGAAAAGCCGAAAACGTTTGATGTCGTCGCTTCAAAAATGACTCAAACGATTCCACAGCGATCAAAGCGGTTGATCAGTCGATCCTCTAATCGATGGATTGAGCTCTGGCTGTTCTAATCTCATCTCCTCATCATCTCTCTGAAGCACCTGTAGGATTAAAGAGTCAAAAAACGTGAAGAATTCTCCGTTTTTATCTACAGGTGTGTCATCGGAGGCGCATCACAGAGGTCAGAGAGTGTTTGAGCATTGGAGTCAAAGGTCAGGATGGGAAATCAACGCACTGGACGCCGTTCTGGGCCTGTGAGAGTGCAGCCGCTCTGTGCAACGTCACGCTTGTATTTGGCGTGAAAGCAGGTCAGACTGCGGCGGGTTTCAGGTTTAAGTGAGGCTAACGTCACCTCTTCTGGACTGAGCTGACTGGTGTTAATCCTGAGACACGGCACGTCTCTAAAACGCCAGAAAATGACGTCAAGTGCCTCATTTTTTACAACCAACAGCCCAAAACCCAAACATATTCACTGTATTATCACTGTCTAATAATCCCAGGTCTCTGTCAGTTGACTGATTGATTGATAGAGCTCTGAAAACTGGCTGTGAGCAGCAGGTCAGGACCGACTCTGCAGGTCAGACTGAAATAAAGAGAGAAAAGAAAAAGAGTGACAGCTGAGGCGGGAGACAGATGACAGAGGAAAGCCGCTGAGGTCTGCACACTTGCTCAAAGCCTTTTGTTCCCTTCGCTGTGGCTCCTGTTAGCTCAAATTTCCTTTCGCAGACCAGAATCACACGGCAGACCCCACCCCATCACCTCCACCCCCATGCCTCCAGCCTCCGGGGAGGAGTGACGCAGCACAGCTGATGGTGGATGCGCGAGATGAGGCGCTGCTTCATGGAGGTCCAGTGATTGACAGCTGTTAGATTGAACCTCAGCTAACTGAAAATGTCCTGTCCTGTGAAGGCTCACTAGGATCAGAGCTTTTGCAGGACCTGACGCAGCACTGAGGCTTCAGCAGGCGTCACTGAGGACACACCTGAGCCCTGCTGTCCTTGCAGTCAACCTGTACTGTGGACCTCTACATGTTTGCTCAGCTGATCAGGGTGACAAGCTGCTCGACCTCCAGCCTCTTTGTATTTTCCAAACGTATTTAAGGAACGCAGAGATAACCTTCAGCCGGAACAACGGCTGCTTATCCGCCAGACTAACCGCAGCTGAAACGTATCTGCATCGATTCAAAGGCTGATTTCAGAGCTCGTGCTTCATGGAACAGTAAATAAACATCCGTGTGCGTCACTCACATATTTCACAGGCCGGTCGTTTATCCACTCATCTTTTATCCCACCGCTCAAGTTTTTCCATGCAAGACCCTCATTTTACCATTATTTTAGGACTGCATCCATGCACACAAAGCTGTGTTCTCCAATGGAAATGAAGCTCATAGCTGACACACTGTCAGGGGAACGGTACAGAGAATACGTACAGTGCTTTGAGCTTCTGGCAAATTTAAGTTATTCATGGTGCCCAGAAGATTATGTGTAATGAATTCAGTGATCCTCTGAACTTTCCTCTGGCGTCAACATGAGGTTGATGCTTGCGGTTAGCGGTGAAACGTCTCGACATCTGGATGGATTACACATGTTCACATTCCTCTCGGGAACTGTCATCTTCGCAGTGATCCCCAAATTCAATCACTTTTAATTTAACTGTGACGTGTGGAGGGAGAGACGTCAGTACAGCCCAGAGAGAAGACACCAAGAGACACAACGAGCGGAGACGAAAACAGCGAAGAGGAAAATGAATATTTAAAAAAATCCAAATCAGTGCTAAATGTTAGCGTGCTAACAGGCTAAGCTAAGACGATGAACATGGAAAATATTATACCTGCTACACATCAGCATGTGAGCTGAATGTTAGCATGCTCAAACACGCTCACAGTGACTGCTGTTAGCATTTAGCTCAGAGCGTCTCTGGAGACTCTTATATTTTCCTTTTTGTCCATTTTAAATCAGCTCTCTGAGCTACCTCTGAGCAGCAGTTGGCACATGAGAGCTACAGCCGTTCCTTCTCACATTCTTCACAGAAACTAAGCATTTACATTTATTAGAAAATTCTTCCTCAAGGACAAAACAGCTGATCACAAGCTGCTGTGACAGCCTGGTTAGAGCAGACACAACGGTCAGAAAACTCCTCTGAGAGTCTCCCACAGGTGTTTCCCAAAGCGCCAGGCTGCTGTTCAAAGTGTCAATTATAGACTGAGGACTTTGAAATGAGGTCAGTGCAGATGGAGGTCTGGTTGGGAAACAGTCGTCTTATGTGTGGATTAGCTTTGAAGGCAGGTCAGGCGCGCCCGCCGCGCTCAGAGAAACGCTGCGTTTGGGAAAAACTAGTCTGAGGGACAGAAGGGGGACTGAGGACAGCGTTTGTGGAGATGCTGTCCAAACAGTGTCCTCCGTCCACGTGCATGCAGAGCACGCTCAGCATGTCCCACAGCCGTGTTTGCCTGCTCGCTCTGGCCCGGCGCCGGCGACCGCGGCGGTGCTGCGGTGGCCGCCTCATGCAAAGCTTTATGGGCTTGGTGTTTTCTTTCTGTGGCCTGTGGTTGGCTGTACACTGCTCATTGCCTGTTAGCCTCAGCGCAGGGTTGGCTCTGAGCTCCCTCACATGACATATTCTGTACATACAAACACGCACACACACCCAAACCACAGCGCTCGCAGAGTGAGCTGGCTCTCCTGTTACCCACAGTCTTTACTCAATTACTTGACACTGCTATTACCTTATGTTTAATCTGGAAACTACTAACTGCACGTTCACACATCTGCAGCTCCAAGTGCCAACAGAAGGAAAACGTTTGAAAAACGTCCTGCACACTTCATGCTTCTGTGCATTCTGTGCAACTCTTTAGCACAAAGTAGCACAAAATGGAAATACTCAAGTATAGTACAAATACTGCAGACTTGCACTGAAGTACACTTGATGAAATGTATTTTCAATCACCGGTGAAGTAGCAGCTTGTTGCACAGTATGAACATCTGTCGCAGTCACCATTAATCCAAAGACACAGCAGTACAGTTACCTCATTAATACTTCAGCGACCATCACTCAGGCACCTCTGCAGTACTTCCATGTTTTTCTACTCAGGTGTAAACGCTTGTATCTGACATGAATACAGTCAGAAATGATCACTGCAGAAGCCTTTCAGAAACGTCCATCTCTGTCAAAGTAAACGCTTCCACGGTTATAAAGCTTCTGTTACAAGTAACCAAGCGGTGCAAGCGGTAAATCCTGTTTCCAGTGAATGCAGCACGAAGTCACACATTGAACAAAGACTGTCTGGCGAATGAGTGACTTTCAGCAGAGTTAAGACTCAACGCTGTCACTAACTTTAACTATAAAACCATTATGACTTTATGTTTTAGGCAGCAGAATCTAATGTGGGCTCATAAATGTGAATTCATTTAATACGTTCATGGTTTGCAGCACGAAAAGCTCCTGCAGCTCTTCTCTTTTGGAGATCTGAATGAAAGCTGCGTAAACATCTGCTGCGCTGCTGAAACCATTCATGCTCGCAGGAAATGCTGAACTGGTCCCTCCTAATGGTCCCGCTCATGGGAGGAAGTCTCACACAAAGCCCGTCCACCATCATGACTTCTGTTCTGGCTCTCAGGACAATTCAGATCACACGATCTGATGCAGCCTCGGTCTGATTTTCCAGTCGAGCAGCTCTTTACATCTTTCACTCCACCCTCCGTCACTCTTTTCCTTTGCTTCGCCCTCTCATGCTCTGCTCTTATCTCCCCCTCCAGCCTCCTTTATTCTATTTTCTCCTCTTTTATCCTCCCTCCCATCACTCTTCTGCATTAATCCTCTCTTCTGTCCTTCCGTCTAATGTCTCTCCGTCTCTTGCCTTCTAGTCTCTTCTAATCTCCTCTCATCTATCTGCTTCCTCCCTCTCCTTGGCCTTCTCTCTCTTCTTTTTCTCCTTCAGCTGTTCTCCTCTGTTCTGCTCCTCGTCCCCTCCCTCATTTCACTCCCCAGTGTCTTCCACAGAGGGACATCTGGCTCTAGTTACTGTGTGAGCTGGAGGAGGACCGTCTGACTGTGGCCCATCCAAATCCAAACACACGAGTCATCTGAGGCCGCCATCCAGCAGGAAGCCTCACAGAGCGGCTACGGCAAGCAGCAGGGGACGTGAGGGACACACCCAGCCTTCTGTGAGACGGCCCTGGCATCCTCCTCTGGTCAGAAAACTGACGAGCTGTCTCTCAGTTCATAACTCATATTACTGAGTTAATAAACTGTTTGTAAGGTTGCTTCATTACACGATCAGCTGCTCCGGGCTTCACTCACTGCTTGACAGATGCCCCCAAAATACAAGGAAATGTCACGTCCAGCCCCCGCCGCCATTTGTGATTCAAGTCATAGTCACGTAACGTATCATCTCAAATTCAATGAACCAGTAAAACAACACCTCACTCTTCTTTCTACCAGGAAGGTGGAGTTTACACAAAACATCCAGAAACACAGAAACCCTCATTTATCATTCAACCTGTGGCGAGGAGGCTTTTAATCATGAAGCTGCTGTGAGCAATAAGACCAGTGAGCTGCTTTAAGACAGAGGACAGCTCGAGTGTTGGACAGCGTGTCCTCGGGCTGTCCACAGAGCACCACGGAGACAGACTGCAGATCTGCAGCTCTGCAAGACACCAGCCCGACAAGCTTCTGTTCAATCAGCCTCTATTGTTCAACGCTGGTGCAGTGAACACAGACAGCGTCAGTCTACAGGTGTCAGTGGAGTCACTGCAGATATGAGCACGCTGGGTTTAAGACTCGTGACGTTAACATGACACCGTGAACCGAACGTGTCCGGTGACCAAAATAAATGTGAGAGCGTCAGGTTCAAACAGTCTTATCTGCTGCTGCACACATGCAGGTCAGCAGTTTGGATTTTAAGCCCTTGAATAGAGATTTGTGTTTGAGGAACAGGCTGTTTGGCAAATTTAAGAGCCTTTCTGGAGTTTTCTGCCAGTCGTGCATCTTCAAACTCAGGCTGATAACCAGAGAAAGATGTATTGAGACAGCTACAGACGTCTTATCACCGAGTCCCACGCTTGAAGGTCAGCGGGTCGCCTCTCTTATCTCCCGCTCTGGCAGACAGACAGGGAGGCACCGTGTCATAAATCAATCCCACCTCTGCTTTCATCTGCTGTGATTCAGGCAACACAACGCTGGGATCACACGCGTGTTTCACTTCAAAACTGGGCTTTAAGGCTGTTGAACGTGAAGGAAGCATTTGAAGAATATGACAAGGCATTATGGGAATTACACTGAAACACAGGAGAGCAGCTACAGCAGCAAAGACAGCATCTGTTTAAGAAGTGCTAATCAGTGCTGTGTCCCTGAGTAATACTGGCCTACGACTGCACAAAACTGCCGCAGAGGAGCCTTTTAATCAGCAAGAGGGATCATCCTGCTGGAGCCGCTGTCACTTTTGTCATTTCACCGGTGTGAATGTGAACAAAACAAGGTTAGAATTAGCATTTGATACCCCGCTGGCTCACACTGACACTGAATTTAGAGCACTAAAATAGAAAAAAGTGGTAAATACTGATATTTTTCTCAGGCTGAAACCAGAAAAAGACTGAAATGAAACGATTTATTGTTTCAGCTCGACAACAAAGAGCCATAAAAGCTCAACTCGGCCGAGGGGCACGATAAGTATCCACATATTGTTCGAGTTTTCCTCGTCTCCCGGCTCTATGAGAATCGAGTGGACTTCCTGGTCACGTCGCTCCCCGTGTGGACGCACAGTAAGATAATGGAAGTGGACTGCACGGCCTTTCTGTCGGCTTTTACAGACTGGACACAATGGCGCGTTGTTCGTCCTGAGCGAATACGAGGTGAAGAAAAGAACAACAGAGGACGGCTTGTCAAAACTAAATTCCTGCAGCCGTGTTTTTCTAACGCTTTGAGACACTTCAGTTGGTTTCTATGAACTTTAACAATGCAGGAGAACAGGAGGTGGAACACGAGCCGACGTCATGAGGCATTCAGGGACCAGAGCTGAGGATGTGCTTAAAGTTTGTTGCTTCACTACGTTACTAGTTGAGCTGTTAACATGCTGATTCGCTGAATGCTACACGCCAAAAGTCAGCAGGTTAGCATCCAACAGTCGTTAGCATGCATGTTAGCATGGTGGCAAGTTAGCAATTAGGTCAAAGTACATCAGAGTCAAACTGAGGACGCCAAAATGCTCTGAGAATGGATTCATCTGCCGTCTTTCTCCACAGCTTTTAGGTTTCTAAAATGTCAGGGAAGTGTTGAAAAACACCCAAGCTGACATATTTTAAATGCTTATTTTGTCTGAGCAAAAGTCCAAAACTCATAGATTCTCAGTTAATTATTGCAGAAGACTGAAACAGCAAATATTTACATTAGAGAAGCTGCGGCCACATAATGCTGCCATTTCTGTCAGAAATGTGAGTTTTCTTTTCTGCTGTGTGCTGAGCGTCACGGCGTCAGGGGAGAAGTGTCGCTCAGCTGGAGCCTTCACGTCTTGCTGTGTCCACGGTGAGCTTGATTTCACTGTTTCACACTCGGTAAAGACTCAGCACGTGTGCTCACACAGCTGTGCGGCCGTCCAGGCGGCTGTTACTGAATCTACGGGGCCAACCGCACATCAATTGTTAATGAAGACGGAGGGCAAAGTCTCAGTGATCCTGTATCAAGAGTTGGCACATTTGCTTTTGTTGGGGGGGGGGCTGAGTGTACCACAGGTTTGACCCAAATGTCATTGTGTCCTTGACTAAGGCAGCAGCAGCCAAGTGGTGCCATAATGTGTACTTGTACACTTTGTTCAGACACAGGACAGTAGTACCTGCAGGCAGATACTACACTCAGCTTTACAGGTGTATATTCACGTGAGCCTGTGAGCGTGTACTGACTGTAATTCATTGTTGGGTATCTCAGGGGGCTTTACACTGAACGTCATTCATTCATCTTTGTGTCGCCTCGCAGGCTGAAAGCTGTGGAATAAGAAACTGCAGCATTTAAATGATTTACAGGCTGCGTTTGTGCCCGTGCTTTACTCAAACATTAATATTGATGCCAGCCTCAGAAATCGAACGCCCACCCTGCTGCTCTGTAACGCACCTGCACATGCTGGCTGGTTAAAGTGGGACAATGCTGATCATCATGGGATAGCTGGGAGAGTATCAAGATTCACAGAAGCCTGAACGCATCATGGAGGTGCTAACGAGGTGCTTCACAATGGGAGGAAGCACACTTTACCGCTGAGATGCAGGCTGACGCCTTCTCTGTAGATACGCTTTATTTACTGCATCTTCAATGTAAAGATCGATGCAAAGACCTCAAACACACACTGAGCATTACAGAGAAGAGTTTAGTGTGGTTGTAGCCCTTTAAAATGTAAGTTAACACGTATTTTAGAGGTCAGTAATTCCTGGATATAACCATGGAGTTCAGTACCTCAGACAAAATAAGACACCTGAAGACGTCGTCGTATTTTCTGGTTTCTAATTGACTGGAAAATGAATGACAGAATAAATGATAACTAACATAAGTGAGTGTCAGCCCTCAAAGCGTCTTTCAGTCAGTGCACAGGAGGTGAGCTGAACATCCCAAAACGTGAGATTTATCTGCAGACAAACACAAATGTTAACTAAGGAAATTATGCTCTTCTTTCCAGGAAATAAGTTGGAAATTCTGAACTTTGAAAACAAAGTGCTACCAAATATTGTGACGCACCATTTTGTGGGATATTTTAACAATAAACGCAGGAAGTATTTTGTTAGATTTCTCTCAGAATGATCCCTGAATGAAGGAGCCGTGTGATTCCTAAGTATCAGACAACCGTCTTTGGGTCGTCATGTGTCTCATGCAGCACAGTCCCTGTATGAGGAGGTCAAAGGTCAGCGGTGTGTGAGCGTGCAGCTCAGGGATGCAGATTTCTGGTTTCAGCTCATATCACAAAAGGAACTTTCTCAGTTTCCTTCTTGAAATCAGGAGGAAGTAGCTCCTGCCAACTTCTGCTTCTCCTCTGCTGCTGAAACTCACACATTTTGAACACTTTGACAGAAAGCAGGACGGATTCACTGTACCTCCCACCGGCCGTAGGTCATGAAGAACAGGGAGAAGGGGATGGCCGTGCCGGACATGGCGTGCGTGGACGGCATGCTGTACTCCGAGTTGTAGAACATCTCCACCTTGACCACAGGTGGCGAGGCGGGCCTCGACCAGCCGATCACATCCTTGGTGCACTGACCCAGGTACATGACCCAGACCCACACCATGATCAGCCTCCTGCTCACAAAGGCGTCCATGTTCCACATGATGAAGGGGAAGAAGGTGATGTAGAAGAGCTCGTTGCCCAGTTCGGTTCCGAAAGTGAAAAGGTAGAACAAGAACCGGTTCTCGATCAGGAACTCCTGCCCGGCATCGCCCGTCAGAGAGTTTTTGCGTAGGGGTTTCAGAGTGCTGCTCCCCGGCGGACCCGGGACTTCACTGACCTTCTCCGTTCCCCTCTCCTCTGACTCGGTTGCCCCTTGCTCGCCCTGACCCGCGGAGGTGGACCCCGCGAGCCTGCGGCCGTTGCTGCGCGCATCAACCGTTTCTCCGCCGGCGGTGGCTGCGGACACCACCGTCCCGTTCTGGGGAGGATTTTCACTGTCCTCTCCGTGGTTTCTCACAACGTTAGACTTGGTGGTCCTCTTCCGAAGACCCACTGCTGCTCTATCGCCTTCCCCAGCTCCGATAACGTCAAAGTTTTCACTCTCATTTTTCCCGGTGATGTGATGGTGGCAAGCCCCGTTGTTGTGCGAGTGAGTCCGGTCCGCTTCCTTGCTGTTGCCGGTACAACCAGCGGAGACGGTTCTCGGAAACGTCCCGCGTACCCCGCAAATGTGCTGAAAGCGGGCGACAAGGAGGGGGTCTTGCAGATAGTGGAACAGTTCTACAAAACGGCTACTTTTCTCCATGTTTAATCCGTTTTTTCACGCTCACACGACTGAAAGAAGGAGCTCGGACTCCGCTACTTTCCCCGAACGGCGGATGATGAACGCTAGCTCTCCGGCTAACGTTAGCTAGCTGACCCGTACATCATGGCAGTGAACCCCGACCCGTTTGAGACGATAACAAGTTATGACGGCGGGTAGTTTTAGTCGAAAAGAGATGAAATGTCGTTTGCAAAGAGACGATAACGGACAAACCGAGCGGGTCGGTTATTGTTCGACACGGGTTCGACAGCGTCCGGACGCGTTCAGGGTCCCGTTACCTGACAACTGACAGATCTCCGGAGCAGTCCGGGGAGCGCGCGCCTTTCCTGGTGCATTATCGTGCTGTCGGAAATCTCGAAACTCTTCGTCCGGCGCCAAACTCTCAAACCACAGATTCGGGATCCCAGCCGTGTTTTGTTTTGTTTCAGCGAGTTTAGAATTTTTTTTTTTAGCAACCTTGGTGGAGTTTACATCTGACAATTAATAACATACACACAGCGGTTATTTTGCAAGCTTTCCTGTTTAGATTAGATATAATCTGACAACTTTTAGACCAACAAAGAATGAATGAATAAAAGCCAAGGGCAATGTTAGTATCTATTAATACCTTATCTCAATATTTTGACACTAATTTGTTTAACAAATTCTATCAAACTCCTCCATCTGTTGTTTTAAATAAGTTAGAAATATCACCTGATTTAAATAAGGAAATATGCCACCGGTAAATAAGCTGTTATACCGAGTTTCTATATTTTGGCACTTTTAGAGCCTGCTCAATGCTCAGGACACATCAACAGGATCAATACCCGCCCTGTAAATTCTGTATCAGATTGTTTTTCTTGGCAGTGTGGAGACAGCTTCATCAATTTACAGCAGAATAGATAGAATATAAATCATCATGATGTAACCAGTCTGTAACCTTTATAGGATGGGTGTATTGGAGGAATTTGACTCATGACCGGAATAGTTCTAAATTATTGGCTGCAGTTCTGCATACAAACTGAATTAAAATTTCCTTCTGGTTTCCTTTCATCTTCTTAACTGTGACAGAAAATCATATTGTTTATAAGCAGCTTTATATATAGGCTTTGTTTGAAAACTGGAAATCTAAATAAACATTTAAACATGAGCATTGAGAGATTTAAAAGTTTAATTCTAAAGTTTGATTTTCGCAGGAGCACTGGAATGCAACAGCAGTTCCGGCGCGCACGTACAGTAGACGTGCACAAGACATCACGACGTAACGTGACCGCGCTTCGTCTTCAGCCAATGATTCTGTGGCGCGATCCACATCTTAAATGAAGCTCTGAAATAAAAACAAGCAAAAAGAAAACCGAGTTTAAAACTGAAACATTATCTCTGATGTTGCTACAAAAAGATGCATCAGAACACAGAAGAACATTGTCACCTTACATATTTTATTTGATAATCAATCACCTGAAAAAAAGTTTAATGGCCGTTTCTCAAAATATTTCATCTAAATATGGAATATGCATTTTCATCAAAATATAAATTCTTGTTTTAAAATATCAAACTTTTTTCTTTTCTTTTTTTTTTTTTAAAGTTACCTGCAGTTTGTTATTTTTTTGTTTTTTCCATTGTTGTGATTGTTATCAAGATGCAGATTTTCAAAGCCAGTGAAGCTCCCGGACAGAGACGCAACATCAGGACACAGAAAGAGACACTGGAAAAAGATGAATCATAATCTCTGTTGTCTCGCAGCAGATCAGTCAGCTCTCTAAAGCGTGCATTCTGCCACGTTAGATAATTAAATATCTTCTTATAATTTAGCCCCTGTGACAACATTTCAGCTGCTGTTATAACCAGGACTGACAGGAAGAAAAAAAATGGACAATAACATCTACCTAAAGACGTCCTGCTCTCTGAAATTCAGCTTTAAGACACAATAAGGCTGAGAATAATCCGCAAATTATTTGGTAGCAGAAAAAAAAAGTCTGATGTCTTAGAGCTGAGATAATGAGAAGAGATGCCACTTTCCTTTTTTAATCTATAAAAAAGTGAAACATGACTTCATTCACCATAACTAAAGAGGGAAAACAGCAAAGAAAGATTATTACTCTGTACTCTTTAAAAGTTTACTTAAAGCCCAGCTATTCAGCATGATAAGCAGTATACAGTGTACGCATGAAACATGATTTATAACACACGCTGTATGCAGATATAAGGATATTTTAAGTGTTTATTAATGAATAGTGACTATTTGTTAAGAATTAGAACTTCTCCCATAAAGACATATTACTATATGCGTATTTTACTGTTGTCATTTTTTATGTTTACACACCAGCTTCCATTTATGACATATTTTTTTCACAAATAAATGAAGAAAAACACTTATATCAGCTTACAAGTGCATTACATTGTGTTATAAAACCATTCCTAAAATGTTTATATACTGCTTATGATGTTGCTAAGCGGGAGAACTTAGAGTAAAGCGTGACTTTACTTTCTTTTCTTATCCTTCACCTGCATCCTGAACACAACAGCCACCGACAAGGGCTTTAAACGAGTTCTTTCACCAGCAGAGGGCAGCAAAGTGATGCAATGAAACTGACAGCATACTGAATGAACACAGGACATCAAATACAGAGAGAAACTGTCCTCCCACGGGCAGTAAACACACCTCAGAGAATGAGCATCTCGAGCGAGCGCGACAGTTCACACAGTCCAGGGAATGTTACACAGAATAATTCATAAATCACACATTAGCATAAAAAGATAACAGAAGCATATCAGCGCATATTTTCCACGCAAGCCAAGGTGCATCAAAAGTAGCCTGCAGTCTGTAAATCCCTGAATATGCTCACATGAGCAGCAATAACAATGAAAATCAATAACACGACATCAACAGCAAAACAAATTCCCGCCTGCTTCGAGTCTCTCACATTATAGTAAATGGCAGTGACGCTGTGTCAGAGGTTGTGTTTGACATCAACATCAGGGACCCTGTTGATCCTGAGGCAGAAAAAGAATCAGGGTTTCTCAGCATCTCAAATCCACCACTGCCTCTTAGCGAGGTGATGAGAGGAGGAGACGTCCCGGCAGCGAGCAAAGCACACCCTACGACACATGTCCCTCAGAGGCTTTTAGACAAAAACGACAGCAGCTGTCCTCCCAATCATTTTGTCCACATGCCCGTTACATGACCTGAGGCTGCATTTCCCAGCTTTCAAAGAGGCATGACAGCGAGGTCCGGACCGTCAGCCTTTGTCGTCAAGGTTGTACAGAAGGACCTGGTGGTTGGAGGCGAGGCCCGGGCAGGTACCCAGGCTGTACAGGCATCCGGCCGACGGGTAACAGGGCACCAGCCGGTAATGCTGCAGCTCCTCCAGGCCAAATGTTGGAGAGCAGCAGTCCATCACCAGCACCTTCACCCTCGTCCTGTCTGGGTACAACAGCCTCCGCTGCCCCCTCTCCCCCATCACCTCCTCTCCCTCTTCTTCTTCCTCTTCTTCTACTTCATCTTCTTCTTCCTCCTCCTCTTCGGCCTCCAGCTCCTCCTCCTCATGGTGGATCTTCCTCAGCAGGTTGTTGATGAGGACGGAGCGCCTCAAGTAGGCCTCGGGGTCCTCCAGGAACCTCAGCTTCTCCAGGGACAGCTTCAGGATGCAGCTCCGGTCCTCCTGCAGTATCAGGTGCTGAAGATGACAAACACAAAGGCAGAGGACAAGTTTAGAAGAGGAAGAAGGTTTGGAAGGACGATCATTTTTCGAGCAATAAGCTTAGCTGTGCAGCTCGTACAAGCAGATAAAACTCTCAGGGTGAAACCTATGGCACAACAGAGCTGAAACTTTCATGTGATTCATTTAATTTTCTGGTGAAGACGTTAGTGGATAATCAGAAAAAGCTGATGTAACAGCACTCCTCTGTTATAACTCAGTCACAGATGTTCTGAATTTTAAAGGTTCATTTTTTAGGATGTTGATAATGTGCATCTCAACAGAAAACAATTCAAAGTGACATGAAAAGATACGGGAGGATCTTAACAAATGGGGAAATGTTCATTAACACACCTGGGAAGGTGAAAAATGTTGTAACTGAGCGAATGTTCACTGACACCACTGGCAGTGACTTCAGCATTATTCAGCTTTATGATGGTTGTGTTTAGGCGCTGGTAGCACTCCCGGGTTAATGTTCAGGAAAGATCATGGTCTGTTTTAATACAGAGAAAGTCAGCAACTATTATGACCATCCAGGCAGTCATTACATTTGTCAGTATGATATAATTATGACTGCAAATTAGTTGTGTATAAGCGTAATCTCTAAGAGGCAGAGTTGCCCTCAGCCATCATCTTTTTTCATACTGACCGTGAGGAAGGCACTTCGCCCTCTCTGGAGTTACAAGTGGTTGAAAATTAAACTCTGATTTTACTGTACAAGTTTCCAGTCAGTGAATGTGGATCAATATCAGATCATTCCAGCTAAGGGAATCTATGTTTAGGACTCATAATGTTACCCACTGATAAAGTTTCTAACTGTTGGTTTTGTCTCTCCAACGAGGGAACCTGCGACTCAAGAGAGCAAAACCTTTGCTGATGCATAACTGCTGCAGAATTTTCACAGGAGAAACAGTTAAGATGAAGTCAGCTCGAAGCTAATTAAGCAAATCTGTCATGTGGCCTTTGACGTCTGTCATCTGGATTTCAGTTTGAGGAGAACTATCACAAAGATGAAGGTATCATCTGCATAGAAGCAGAGAAAAGCTGGAGCATGTCAGTGGCTCTTTTATGCCAGCATATAAAGACCGAAACAAATGTGCAGTTAAATGTTCTTTGCTGAGGGTTGATGAAAGGAAAAGAAGAGGTTAATACTTCTTGAAAATATCCACGTAGGCCTCCGTGTAAATCCTCCTCCTCCGCATATTTCCTCTTGAAGTAAGCAACTTTCGACGTTGTTGACTGGTTTGGTCTCTCTCACAGGGAAGGGGCTGCTGGAGACGACAAAACTGAGATTAGACTACAAATATGTCAGAAGGAAAACATGTTTTAATTATTACAACACTGACTTTTACTCAACAGCACCTTTAACAAATGTGCTGAAGTTTCTGTTCACACATCAGTGGAGTCAATCAGCTGAGACTGAGTAAAATATTCATTCAGGTATTTGAGTTCTGATATTCCTGGATTGAGGCTGCTGATTAACAATCATTTAACATCGTAGACTAATTCAGAAATTTTACCCTTGTTAAACCCCTGAAACACAAGCTAAGTTATAACCTTTGAATCAGGAGTTTGACATAAAAAGTCTTCACTGACAACTGCTAAACTGACCTTGATTTAAGATTTTTTTGTAAAACACTAAAAGTCTGCAGTGAGAGCAGATTAATGGGGCCTTTCAGGGTTCCCTTTAAATCTGCTATAATCCACATTAATCCTCGTCAAATGCCTGTGATGTGGAAGGTATCTCAGCAGGGATGAACCTGTTTACAGTTTCATCCAGTCTGATTGCTCTCATTAGCTTTGCTTCCTGCAGCAGCAGGTAGCTGCTTCACACATAAACAGCTCTGATAAACACACTGTAAACTACGTGTCCAGCAAACAGCACAGACGCAGTCAGAGGTGATAATTTGTCAATGTTGTGATAACAGCTTGCTGTACTGCCCTCAGGTGGCCAAAAAATAAATGGCGTTTTACTGGTTTCAGCAGAGGTCCCAGCACTGTTCTCAAGTCCCCACATTTCCATCACCTGTTTTCAGCATGTCCTCCAAACTAAACTCAAAGCTTTGATATGACATCACCTGAGTGAGTTTGAATCAGGCGACAGACAGGAGCTCTGATTACCTGCTACTGACGCTCCACAGCCGGCGCTCAGCTCGCAAACCCGAGTTTGAATCAGTGTGTCTGAGCTGATCTGAACCTCCACATGGCCCTCAGGCTCCTGCAGGGAAAACAGTCCGAGAGACAAGTGAGGAGGCGGAGGAGGAGGAGGATGAGGAAGACAGAAAGACTGGACCAAAACATCTCCAACCATCAGCCAACACGAAAACCGCTGAAAGAAGACTGTCTGAACTGCCAACCTGTGTGTGTGTGTGTGTGTGTGTGTGTGTGTGTGTGTGTGTGTGTGTGTGTGGGTGTGTGTGTGTGTGTGTGTGCATGAGAGCATCACAAAAAGAAAGGAAAATAATATTGATAATTATTAAGAATTAAAAGAAAATATGAAATTAAATGAAAATACAAATGAATAAAACTAAATCAAATAAGACGACTTAACAACTGTGAAAAAATAAAATTAAAATAAAATGTTTATTATTATTTGTTCTTCTGTGATGTGATTTTTTTTTATCATTTATCATACACATGTGCTTCATTTCATATGTTTCCACATTAAAAGACTCAGAAACTGTACAAGTACTGTATAATATCCTGATCTGGCCTTTCAGTGTTGTGATATTAAAGGGCAAAAAGCTCATTTAAATTCAAGAAGGAGCAAGAGGTGGAGAGATAAGAGGGTGGTGTGTGTGTGTGTGTGTGTGTGTGTGTGTGTGTGTGTGTGTGTGTGTGTGTGTGTGTGTGTGTGTGTGTGTGTGTGTGTGTTAAAATGCCATAATTCAATCATAACCACACAGTGGGAAGCTCCATGGTTGCGAAACGTTCACGCAGGCTCCCCTGAAGCTGCTGCAGTGACTCACACAGTTTTAACATCCAACTGCTGCCCAAATATTTCATCTGTGGGAGAACGATGCACGATGATGGATGCATGAGCAGAGAGGCTGCGTGGGAAGTGTGTTTGTGTGTGTGAGCGACAGAGCGTGTGTGTGTGCGTGTGGATGCAACACCAAACACTTTCTTTTGCAGCAAATGTTTCCGCTGGAATCAGACATATGTGTGCACAGGAGGTCACGAATTCACTGCTTTAAAACCACCTTGAACCTCATTCACACTGGTGACACGTGAATAATAAACTGAACAAAGTGGATTTTAACTGGTGACCAAACAAACGGTTGTTTTGAGCTTTGTGACATCGTTCTGTTGTTTGTTGTTTGTCATCCAAAGAGATTTAATAATGGGTATTTTATCAACCCATGAATGAACACTGAACGCCTCAATTGATCTGAAAAAATCTAGATCATCAAATTTTTATTACCAAGATTTCTATATTTTAATAAAAATGTATTTTTTCAGATTTTTAGAGTGTCTTGTCTTTTCGCCCATTTATATTCTAATTTCCTTCCATTTCATTCGTACTGTTTTTCTGCTTTTTAACCCCATTTTAATGCTGTTCTAACACCTTTGCCTCAGGTGCTTCATAAACTTGCCTCAGTTTGGAAACGAACAGCTGCTGTTTTAAATGCAAAACTACCACCAACACTTCCGCTAAACGTCCGTGAAGGCGTCTCACCTGTAAATAATTCCGTCGAGCAGCACTCCGGTAAATCCCACTCAAAGCTTCTCTCTCTGTGGATGTCCTCCGCTCCTTGGCGCGACATCTACCGTCCTCACACCGAGTCAGCGACGCTCCAGCTCGGCCTGAAGTCAGAGCCTCGCTCGGTTCCTGCAGACGGACGGACGGACGGTCGGACGGACGGACAGCTCCGGCTCCTCCGGGGTGAGACGCTCTCTGCTCTCCAGCCTCCTAAAATATCCCGTTCACAGCAACCAGAGACAACACACACCGCTCTCCCTGCGCCCTCATTGGTCCTCGGAGGCTGATGTTTCCTGTTGCTAGGAGACTGAGTAAGTGCGGTGATGACGCTCCAGCATCAATCTTCATCTTCCCGCATCCAGCGCTGCGTGATGCGCGTGCGCTTTTTACCGACACAGCGCCAGACTGAGGCAACTTTTCTGCCTCCAAAACCGCAAAAGCATGTTTGAGTTTTGCCTCCAGGTCCTGAGAAACAAATCCAACAAGTCCAGAAGTGCAGCTCTTCAAACAGACGACCTCATTCATTGAAACAAGCTTCAAAAAACGTTAAAAATGTTTACATTTTCATTTGTTTTCTATCTCAATATCCTGTTGACTGACCAGAAAGCAGTTTTTTCCTGTCACCTTAATTTATCTTTATTACTATTCGATCTGTTCAGGTAAATAAAGAGCAGAGCTAAAGTTGACTGAATATGATAAATGTCGGGACAATGATTGGAAGATTTGGCTCATACAGGCACTCAAACAGGTTGTGTATCATCAATCTATCAATCATACAATCTATGTAGAAATATGCCTGGAATGATAAAGCGACATATAGCTGATTAAAGATAGAAATATGGTAAGATTTCTACTTCTTGGCTGATAGCTGTCATTTAAATTTGCTTGTTTGGTACAATGAGACAATAAACTGTAGATTACAGTGACCCAGTGACAGATGAATGGATTAATTGTGAGAGGTATCTGTAATTGTGTCTCAGGATAATAAGAATAAGAATAATAAAGTCACTATGGGTCTATACAACCTGCCCAGTATTTACTTTAAACCTACACAGCTAATAAACAGCAACACACTGCAGAGCTGCAGATTGTTGAGCAAAGATTAGACTAAACTCTCCCAAAACACTTAAAAAAAACACAGAATAGTTTCCCTAAACTGAGCTGTGATTTTGTTTCTGTTGTTATTGTTGTTGTTGTTAACTGGCTTCATTCTTACAATTAGGACATCTGAACAGAGCTCAGGACGGAGAGAAGGACCCAAGAAAACAGATGGCAGACAGACATTCCCACAGCATGGATCTTCTGGGTTTTATTGGCAACGACAAAACTTGGTACAAAAAGTGCTTTCTGGGTGCCGCGGGGGCTCAGCGTGCACGGTCCAGACCAGGGCTGCAGGACGACAGACGGCTACAGGGTCAACTTTTAATGTCAGGCAACGTCCAAAGACCTGGCTAGCTTAGCAGAAAATGGTTGGTGGTTGGTAGTTTTTGTGTTATTGTGAACTGCACATTTTGTTCTTGTATACATACAAGAAAGAAAAGTTAAAAAAAAAAAAAAAAAAAGTCAATTAAGTCAATTTTCGACCAATGTTTTTGGTTGTTCTTGGAATAAATTTCTAACCCTTTGTTTCACTAAGGTCACCTTTATGGCTAGCTGTTTCCCTTTGTTTCCATTCTTTATGCTAAGCTAGGCTAACCATGTCCTGACTCCAGCTCCTGACTGACATGAGATTGATGTTGATTTGATCTAAAAATTGTAAAGAAAGTTAATAAGCAAATCTCCCAAAATGGCAACCTCTTCCTTTAGGCATTCTGTTTTTTAATCAACACCTTTACTGAATCTGGTCTGACTTTGACCTCAGTCCTGGTCCCGGCCTTGACGTTTGGAGGCCTGCCCCGTCGGCACCTTCCACGCATGCAGTCCTACAGAGCATTCACAGGGAACAACGAGAAGGTGTCATGCAAATTTGGATCATCTCTCAGTCACGGTGGATATGTTTCATCTCGAAATGTTACAGGCACTTTGTCAGAGTTTTACAGCTGTATTACATCTGCAGCACAATCTGATTGTCTCACATCTGTAATACTGCCTGGGATCTCAAACCAAGCATGCAGACGTGTAAATACCATAGAAATCCTGGGAAATATTTAAGAACATTAAACATTTACTATCTTAAAAAATATAGAATAGATATTATAGATTATGTACAACAACTCAACATGCTTTAAATATGTCAGTCTGTGCAGTAAATATACTTCATGTCACTATTCACACACTCATATGTATGAGGGCTGTAGAATAGGAGTGCTGATAAAAAACGGTTGTATGCCTTGGCAAAAATTTTTTGTTAGCGGCCAAAAACAGCATTTACATGACTTATTGACAAAAATTACAACCAATAAAGAGAATACAGTTTTGTAGTATGTACTGTGAGAAAACGTGTTTTAACACAGTCGTGCAGCAAAGTGTTTTTATGAAGAAATGTTCTGTCTCTATGTCGATGTTTTTATTTTTCAATACAGAGATAATAAACTTCAGTTTTAATAATTTGAAAGACATCGTTTTTAAAAAATAATTTTAAAGAATATTTTTTAGCTAGCTAGCTAACAGCCAAAGTTGAATTAGAAATAAGAAATTGAGCGTTTGCTAAACTCCTTCGCCAAACAGGCATCGTCAAATCATATCAGCGACCTCCAGTTGTAATCCAAAGAGTTTAGAGGGTCATTATATTTTTTCTTCTTTCGCAAAAACACAACCACAAAACTGAAAATTTAACTGCTTGTCCGCCTGAATACATGATGCTAACATTAGCATCATGCTAACTAGCTTACTACCTATGGTGCTAAATCAGTAATACTTTCAACAGCGAGAGATATCATGACCAAACAATGTTGTTTTATGGGTTTACAGGTTATGTTGGAGCTGGTTCTGGATGCTACCAGTCCAGATCAGAGTTAAAGCTAACGTTTGTGGCTCTGACAAGTCCTTCATTAGGTTTGACAGAAGTTTATCAGGATAAATTTGCCAATCTCATTGGTTAGCCATCATCCATCAAGGATTTTCTTGTGTTGAAGTCAAGCAGAAACTTTGAAAATACAGTAAAGGGTAAATCTAACCTTTGTGTTGTTTGTCTTAGGCTAACAAGGCTAGCTAGCTCTTTCCTACAACACAAGAACAAGGCTATTTTTTTCTTTCCATGTCTTGGAAGCTAATTCTTTAATTAGCTATCTTACTGCAGTTGATAAATCAGTGATGATTATAATTTCTGGTGTGTTTTTATGTCTGGGAACCAGAGTCCAATTAAATGAACGAGCTGCAGGTCATAGATCTTTTGCTATCATAGTTTGAAGCGACATGCTATAGTGACGTTATAGTGACAGTAAGTAATGGGGCGAAGGGCTAAGTGGAGGTCAGTTTGCTTTAATTTAGGCAAAATTACAAGGTGCTAAATGGATTTACTGGAAAGTGCAGCAGTTAGAGTCACATTCACTTTAAGAACAAGCTAACAGAACAGAAGCTAACTGAGGCATAAACTGAGCCCCTGTAGTTAATTTGTGCTCTTTGTACAGTTATTTGTACAGTTAACTCAATATTCCATTGTTTTGGTCTTGGAGGAGTTTTTATGTCTAATACAAAAAGAATATTACAAGATAAATAAACATCCTGTCGCAGCACTCCTATTCTTTACCCACGCTTCATTTATACCTGAAATAGTCGCCATTACATGTCTGCAGTTAAAACACGAGACACACAGCATTTACAGCTTGTTTTTCCAGCATTTCACAGATATAGAGTGAATCCATTAATTGTGCCTTTCAACATGTCATTCATCTCTGAATCAAAGACCTTGTTTTCAGCCTTTGCTGCTGGGAGCTTCCCTGAATCAGTCAGTGACATAAATCTGTTTGTCCAACTAAAGTGAACTGAAGCAAGCTTCTGTTCCACAAAGTCACAAACTAAACTAAACTAAACTAGTTGTGTTTCTTTATGGTTTGATGCGCGTGATGGTGAGGATGACTGAGTGAAAACCAGCTATTTGGAATGACGTATGTCTTCTGTTGATGGTTTATCTGCATTTGGCCAATTCGACATCTGACTGTCTCCTGTATTGGATTTATATAATATATAATATATATATAATATCCACATATATAATAGCCACAGAAACGTGGTTTCCTGGGTGTTTTTGGTGTTTGATGAAGGGAAAGTGTGGACAGCAGACGGTTTGTAGATCCTCCAGAGTACTGACTGCCCTCACAAGAAAGATCACAGCACTAATCATTTGTTCAAACACCGAAAGCAACCAAAGTTTTCCTGTTGAGCAACCTCTGAAAAATGAATGTTGTCACTGAAGAGTCAAGGATGGAAACAGTTAAAGCATCGTTATTGTGCCACAGAACCTATTAGGCAGGAGGCCGAGAGGGCAGGGATCCAGACTGGAGGCCACGCTTCAGCTGTCAATCAAGCTTTCTTTTCAGCTTCCTTAACATCAACCAAGTAGTTTTAGTGGCCTGAACAAACCTTAACCATCTCTGCACAGCACAACATCCCAGGAACTACACCCATATTGGATGGTTTAAGATCTCAAACATGTCACAGTTTTGGGGACAAGTGCTGGAATATGGTGCAGCCATGAACAGACAAAATGGATAAGATGTTCTATCTTTGTTTAAAAATAATTAAGGTTTGAGGATTATGGGTTTTTTTCTGACGTTCATATATAATTTTCCATTGTTTTCATGTCCACTGTATCAGGGTGGAGGCTAAACAATGGAAAAAACCCAGAAACCCTCTGGACGGCTCAAAGCCTCTAGGGATGTGCCGTAAAGGGGTTTCTTTTTGTGATTTGGGTGAACTGACCCTTTAACTCGAGTCTGAATCTGAGCTGAAGTCCCCATTTGTCAAGGTCGACTTTTCCAAAGTAATTACGCCTGTCATCTCCTCACGCCACTAAAACCTGTCATTTTCCTCTGATCGCGGTTTTCAAACCGAGCTGCGCTTCAACATCTCTAAAAAGGCTTTGTTGTCACCTGCCTGAAGAAACCAGCCAAAGAAAGCAAACGCTCAAATAAACACATCTCTGCTCTCGGTGTGCGAAGCCCTCAGGGTTTAGAGCTACAGTATCTGTCTACACAAACAAATATAATCTCCCCTCTGGGCTGAACCGCAGCCTTGTGACTCAACGATGCTCAGACTGGAAGAGGATGAGCATTAGCTGCAGCATTACCATCATCACACTGTACGGTTGTACAGCTGTAACTACCAATTAGCGCGCAGAGAGCGCGGTGGAAAAGCACGCACTTCCAGGGTCATTCATTGCATGTTATTAACAGCTGCAGCGAGATATTTAAAGCCTCTTTTCAGCTCAGCGTTGATGGGTGTTAAAATGAGCTTTGCCCTGTGAAGGAGATCGAGCCGAGGCCAAATAACATCATTCAGTGTGGATGAGGCAGAAGGCGGGGGGGGGGCTCTCATCCCAGCGGGGTTAAGAGTCTCCAGCTGCTGGAGACTTCCTGCCTGTAGTAGCACATGTGTCAGGAGAATATGAATGAGTGCTGAATATGAATGAGGCGTCTTCCTCCTCCACTTGAATCATCAAACATCTTCGCTTCTACTCCACTGTTTGTTTCTGTGCTCGGTACTTTACGGTCACATGACCCTGCAGTGAATTTACTGTTCCTCCATCCACCAAACCCTGTTATGTTGCTGTTTAAAGGATGCTTTGATGAGGGAGGATGAGGAGGTGAAGACTGTTCATACTGACTGATTATTACCGTTTGATAAGTTTGCATCGGCGTATAAAATCCACCATTGAGACAAACCCGCAGTGTTTCTGAGAGGATGTGACGGCAACATGTTCAACAACACGTCTCTGTTTCCTGTTTTCTGCATCAGGTCAGAACTGAACGTCTCGCTGTGCAGCTCCATTGATTTTGCCAGCCGGTAAAAGAACAGCAAGACTTAGACGTCACGTCACTTAGAATAAGTCACACAAACGTACACACGGCTCTAATTTGTGTGCACTTTCTAACACAGCATTTCACCGGAAAACAAAACTGCAGCTCCTTCATCTCACAACGGAGCCGATTCACCATGAAAAGCCATAAAGCGAAGGACAAATTCTCAGCTCCTCTTGGAGGCTGATGCATGTTCTACGAAGCTTTTTATTGAGAGGGAAAAGTGAATTTCTGCACGAAACCTTCAAATTTGTAAAGCTTTTACATGACAAAAAATACTTTACCTGCCTGGAGTGAATCGAAATTCAATGTCTTTTTATTGCGTAACCTTACTGAAGGTTCTTCTTTCATTTATTTATTTCCTTATTCATCAGTAAAGTGAGTGAATTTTAAACTTGTCAGCCTCCAAAAGCAAATGAATTTGTTCCCTCATGTTGACATAAAATAACCAGCCAGGTTTGACGTTTGTCCAGCTTTGGACAGATGTGACAGCAGTGGAGAGTGTGCTCTGAGAAAGCTAAGTCCTTGAACGCATCGCCTCTGAAGCCACATGCATCAGATCAGAACAAGCCTGTCTCCCCACTCCACAACACTTCCCACAATCCTCAAAACTTTTCCTTTGACCTCAAGAGAAAAAACCCTAAACCTCAGTGGCGTTACGCCTCCAGCAGGACGTGCCAGCGACAGACCTGCTGCCCTCGACTCTCCTTCATGTCCTGCCAGTGGAGCTGCTCCTCCTCGCCGCTGCTGTTCTGGCCCAGAGCGATCCAGCCCACCATCTCCTTGCGCTTCATGCTGCGCCGGTTGTAGATGGAGACCAGCAGCGTGACGTCTGACAGCTGGAACAGCGCCACCTGGAACACGAACGTCTCCTTATAGACGGGGTTGGGCTGGCCGCGACGCACCGACGTCTTACACCGAGAGATCTCCTGACCGACCGAGTTCAGCAGAGTCAGTCGGCCGTAGGTGTCTGGACCAGAGGGGAGGAGGAGGGGGGGGCGAAGGAAAAAAGTATGCTAATGTCAGCCATGTAGCCTCTTTTCTGCCGTGTTGGTAACCTGATATAAACATGTCTGTCACTGATCACGGAGAGGCCTCTCTTACTTGTGTACATGCAGTATATCTGTGTTTCTATGAGGGTGACAGGTTAACGCTACCAACCTAACATCACTCGCATGAGTCTACAGCTATGCTAGCAGCTCTGTGAAGGCATGCACAGTTTTGCTTTGAGCTAAATGCTAATGCTAACATGCTCACAATGACAGTGTTAGCGATGTTTAGCAGGTGTAATGTTTAACCATGGTCAGCACTACAGATAATGAACAGCACACGCTGATGGGAACGTCATTAGCATTGCAGGTATTTGGTCACAGCGCCTCCTGTGTGTGTGTGTTCCAGTGTGTGTGAGGCTCACTGCAGACCTGGTGGTCTGTTGATGGCCAGGTTCCTGAAGTGGCTGCCCTTGATGAGCTCCACAGACATGCGTCCCGTGGTGGCGTTGTAGGAGAGCCCCACCAGCAGCTCGGGGACGCCGCCATGGGTCAGGGACTGAGTGGACGAGGCGCTGTCGCTCTGAGACACAGCAGACAGGCTCAGCTGGGAGTCCACAGTCTGACACAACAGAGAGGCAAACTGTGAGCAGCAGAAACGACACAGATCTGACCTCATAGCACAAGACAAAACGCAGCGTGACGGCTAATAGAATGAGTCTAAAAAGTCACCTTGAGGTTGCTGCGAGGCTCCAGAACCAGCGTGGTCTCCATCGTCCCTCCGTCCAGGTCGAGCCCGCCTAAACGCAGCACCTTCTCGCCCATCATCCGCTCACGGGACATCCTGCCTCCGAGCGCGTACAGCCTGAACCTGATGGCCGACGCGTGCAGTTCGGACGGATCCAGGCGCGAGAAGCGAAACGTCTCATTGAAGTGCGGCAGTGAACCTTTCTGCACCGACGTCTTCTGCCGCTGTTTCTTGGACGGAAGCAGGACCATGTGCACCTGCCAGGAGTCCATCCCGCTGCGAGCCTTGTCGGGGATGTCCCGGGCCGCGATCACAGAGACCAGCAGCTTCTCCGTGTCGGGACGGTACTCCAGGGACAGGACCAGGTCTCCACACTTACAGATGGGGGTTCGAGGGGACGAGGTGACCGGCTGAGACAAGACCGCAACCTGGGGAGGCTGCTCCTGCTGAGAATAAAAAAAAATCTTTACATGTTAAATTGTTCATTTATATTAAATAAAGCGTTAAAGTTATTGATGGAAGAGGAAATATAAATATTTTTTTCTTGCAACAGGCAACCAGCAAAGATCCCAGGAAGTCACTGCTCCCAACCACAAAAAATAATCCAGAACATAATCTCCATAAAAATGTAATTTTTACACTTTTACACATACTGTATGTACGCTTGTACAGAGTCAGGCTAGCTGTTTCCCCCCGTTTCCAGTCTTTATGCTAAGCTAAGCTAATATGCTATGAGAGTTATGTTGTACGTGATGCAACTTATTGGTCAGCTAGCGTTTCGTTGATGGTGACGACAACACGAACAACTTGAAGACAGACTCTCAGTGGTCAGTAAGACACATTTAGGCTTTACGCTGCAACAGAGACGAACCTGAATCTGACAGCAGATTGTTGAAAAATCTTCGTCCTGCAGCTACATGTACTGAAGTGACGCTCGTTAGGAAAGATGCCGAATGAAGAAAACGACATCACAGGCAGACTGTTGCTGCTCTCTGAAAGGCCTATTTTTTTTAGTAATTCTCATTTCTAATTGAAGGATGAAGCTGATGATCCCTCAGCCTCTGGCTTTGCTGCTGGAGTCTATTTATAACTTCAAACCATCGGCTGAGATATGAATAGAACGAGAGCAAACAAACAATCATTTCGAGGTTGATTCCTTCCAACTCCCCCGACTCCCTGAGCGTGACCATAATCCCATCATCTGAATCAACGTCTCTTCACAAACTGAGGATCCAGTAAATCAGTTAAAGTGACGCTCAGCTCTGGATCTATCTGCTGTGTCTCTGCTGTAACCTGGATTCATGACGTTTTCACAGAGCAGAGCAGCTCTTCAAAGAAATAAACGTGTTTTTAAATTACTGCTGCACCATAATCCACTTCTGAATGACCTGAATATCACACGTATATATAAAAATACACTTTAATTCACGCTCGTAACTGCAGTTAACATGAATAAATACAGCAGAACGAAGAAAAATGACTTAAACATTATTATTGGCAAAGGCTGTGATTTGCTTAACAGAAGTTTAGGGGAGCATAAAAACAGACAAAAGTGCATCAGCAAAAGACAAAGTGGATTATTCAGAGTGACGTGAGCTGAGCTTATTTCTGATTATATTGTAAAAACACAAATAAATTGTCAAATATCAGAGCAGTACTAAGTAAGGTAAAAGTACAGCATTCAGAGATTTAGTGAGGTAAAATTACAGAAGTATTAACATTAAAATGTATTTAGATTACTAAAATAAAGCTACGCAATATGCCAATTTCTGAATAATTCGTATTATATTAATATCTTAGTACTCGAGTACTTAGTATATCTACAGTACCCGAGTACACATTCTTAGTTACTTTCCACCATTGTCAAACATAAAGACTCACTGAATGATTCTCCAAAGCTTTTTCAAATATTCACAAAGAGAAACTGAGCAGAAATCCTGCCATAAAGGAGAGGTAACCCCCCACTCCTCCTCCTCCTCCTCCTCCTCCTCCTCCTCCTCCTCCTCCTCTTCGTCTCGCTTCAGCCAATCTCAGCCTCCCTACAGTCGGCAAACACAACATCAATTGTGTCGAGTGTTGACAGAGCACGCTCGAGTGTCTGCGTAGACATGGCAACCGCAGAGGAGATCAGATAAAGGCAGAGCGGCGGCTGGAGCGCGTCGAGCGTGCAGGTCAGAAGGTCCACGCATGAAGAAGAAAGACGGACGACCACCTGACGAACACCGAACGCTGCAGCGTCTCCGAGCTGCTGCTTCCTCCTCTACTGCATGAAGTACTCACAGCTTGTACTCCAGTACCACAGTGTAGATACACTTTGCTGCAAGTAGAATCAATGCATGCACATTTCTACTGAAGTACCAAAGAAGCTGAAGGAGGAGGAGAATTCTGAAGGACCACTTGTGTACTCGTACTTGTACAGTAAAGTAAATGTACTCACTTACACTCCACCACTGCACAAAGCTACAACACAAATCAATCAATCAATGTGTCAGTCAATCAACCAATTTAGTTAACAGAGATTCTAGTCGTAGTATTATTGGTTGTGTAGCTGTACTGTAGTAGCAGTAGGAGAGGTAGCAGTAATATTACTGTAGTATTGTTCATCCATTATTAACAAGGACGATTATCATCAAAGCTAACGGTAGCACTGTTTGCATTAGAGTTAGCTTAGTGTTCATGCTAATATTCACCTGCTTACGGTCACAGTACTCGCAGCTATAGCATTACTACTCTTGAGTATTATTATTAGCAGCAGTAGTAGTACTAGCTTTAGCATTAGCAGTGGCAGCACTGTTATATAAGTGTATAAATAAACTGTTACAACATGGCTCTCCCCATTTTTCTGCAGCTCCACTGATCCAAACTCATTTGTTATTCATGAAGCGTTTCTAGATGTCAGTATCACCCTGTGTCTCCATGGATGTGTGTGTGTGTGTGTGTGTGTGTGTGTGTGTGTGTGTGTGTGTGTGTGTGTGGGAGGTGTTTACTGCACAGATTGCTCCCAATTTCAAAGTGTGATTCGGTGACTGTGAGGTTGTCAGATGCTACTTTCTCGCTCTCCTACATGCACAAACACACACCGACAGCCCAGTCCACACACAAATGCATGCTGAGTGGATGTATAGACGTACGTGTGCACATTTTGTTTAGACACACACACACACACACACACACACACACACACACACACACACACACACAGTGATTATTATTCATGAGCTTCTGTTTGTTAGCCAACGCAGCGTGGAGAGCGGTGGAAATATCAACTATTTATACAAAACCTCAAGGCCTCGTGGGCCGCGTTTGGTTTGTTTCTTCCAAAATGAACCTGAGAGGATAACATGGCAGAGCGATAATCCGCTCACAGCTGAATGACGATGATATCCCTGCCAAGCATGATGGGTAACAGCAGGGCTGCGGTCAGCTCGCTGACCCCGTTAAGTAATCCTGCCTTGGTTTTTTTTGGTTCATTAGTCGTCATTGTGAGCTGAGAAGTTTTCTCGTTGAGTTTGTGAGCTAATGTGAGCGCACGCAGAATGAAAATAAAACAAGTCAAAGTATTCGTTTTCCAATCAGCCTCTTCCTGCCAAAGTTCGGACCACGCTGGTTACTTCTCATGCGTTCGGACATGGGCGGGCCATTGTTGGAAAAAGCTGACGTTTTCCACCACCAATCAGAATCTGACAGCATAAGAACGTGACGACAGTTGTTTGCTTGTGTTGCCAGCGAGATTCGCCCAATTCCAGACTTCTGAATCGCCGCCTACATCTCTAATTGGTTTGGCCAGTCCAGCTTCTGGTGGAGCTGTCATGGCCAGCTGTCAAACAATCAGAGCTCTGTAGACTAAGAACGGAGACGTCATCGTTCGGCGTAGCTAGCTCGGACGGATTCGCCGCTCTGACGCTGACGGGAACATGAACGCAACACGATGGATGGAAAGCAGCGAAAACACGGAAAGTTCATGCGTGTACACCAGATTCTCGCTTCATATCTGCAGGATGCTTTGTTTTTCTGCCCTGAACTTTGAGTGTAGTTCATGTTTTGTTCCTTTTTCCTTTCCAGGCACTAACAGCACAGAAAGCTTCAGCCGGCTGTAAATTGATTGAATAGAAACAACCATCATTTTCCTCCTGCGTGCTGCACGTCACCTGCTTTCATCCTTTCAACATGCAGGTAATGTTGATGCTTTCCGCTGTGAGTCAGCCTGGTCGGGAGAGTTTTCTTGCAGCATTACAGCTTAAAATGGTTATGGTTGCTTTTACTTGATAATTTGAGTCAGGACGGACTGGAAACGAGGGCAGAGCATGAAGAACGAGACCAAACAAGAATCGAATCCAGGACGCTGCAGTGACATAAAACCGCTGACCAATAGCATCAATGTGGGTCTTTGATGGATGCACTGATCCATCTTTGGGCTCAGGTAAGATCTTTTTTGTTTCATTTTATATGAGACACTGAAAGGTTTACATTCATTATGTCAAACACAGAGCAGCTCAGAGAGTCTGCTGAACTGTAAACTGTAAAAGCTGAAGTGATCTAAGCGTCGGGCTGCAGTACCTCAGGGCTCCAGGTGGAGGAGCTGTCTGTGGCGTCATTTTTGTCGAGATTCACGGCGTTCTCCACGCCCTCGCTGCCGTCTGCGGCCTGCCGGTTCATACTCGGGGTGGGGCTGTCCCTGGCGGCCGGTGCCTCGGGTCCAGCGGGTTTGTCCAGAGACAGCGAGGACGCCCTCTTGCTCTCCTGTACTGCTGCAGAGAGCGGGTCCTGGAAACCCTGCCGGCTCTCGGCCTCCATTTCTGCTGGAGGAAGGCAGGCAGGAGAGTCAGCATCAGGCCGTCTGGTGGTCGGATTTAAATCTGCGGCTGTGAGGACAGACTTTCTGAGAAGGTCTGAGGTTCTAAAGCGAGTTTCTAAATCTGACCCCTTCATCAAATCTACCACAGTTTGACAAAGTATTGAGACTCGGCCTTCCACACTCTCAAGGAACTAAATGTAAAGTTCTTTAAGTACCGAAACGTATAAACATGTGAAACTCAAAGCAGTGTGATTCACGTTAGCGACCTGCAACCAAACAATGAGATAAGCAGCAGAAGATATGATGTTCAGATGTCCAATGAAATTACAGGTAAAAACAACAAACTTAACAACCCAAATTAATACACATGGTGGCTTTATGGAGATTAAAGCCCACAGAGATGTTTACTACATCAAACACTCAAAACACTGGTGGTAACGCACAATAGACCCTCAGCTTGTTCCCCTGTTCCTTGTGCATTAGAAGATGAGCCGTTACACTGGCTTTAATCCTGCGAAGATGACAGATGCATCACTTGACGGCAGGAAAACACAAAGTCGACCTGGCGGGACACGATCGTCTCCTCTGGAGGCCTAAAAGAAGCTTCTTAATCCTTGTTTGGGAGTGTTGCGTGTTAGCAGAGGAGAGCTTGTGTAATCTGTCAAACCCTGACCTTTTCCTGAGACAGAAACACTCGCAGAACAGCCCGTACCTCAGACCAATCAATAACAATTATCTCCAATTCGCCATCATTAAGGTCGGTCTGACTGTTATAGCAATGGCTGCATACAGTGCCGACCATGGCAACAGGCAGAGGTGAGTCATCGGCCTGTGTGTGTGTGTGTGTGTGTGTGTGTGTGTGTGTGTGTGTCACTGCACTGCTCACATGTCGCTTAAAGACTGAGTGACCCCAACCTGACAATGTCACCGCCCACCACCGGCCAGCTGCTCACCTGGAGGAGGCCAGCTGCACCTCAGTTCCTCTAAACGTTTGCTTTTACTGGCTGAGGCGAGAGTTAATGTGAAGCTATGTGGTTAGCACGTTAGCTTAGCAAGCAGCGCTGAGGCTCAGCTCCTCTGGAAGAAATCATCCCTATTTTACAGCAGTTCTGATGTCACTTCCTGTCTCGCCTTTGTTCCACGAGCTTCTGTAACTCTGCAAAAGTGAAAAGTCACAAATTGATCAACGTAGTGATCAACACTACGAACGACTCTGAGGAGAGAAGGCACCTCATGACGCTGCCCTCCAGAGACCCTGAATGAGGTTTTTAATCCAGGAACAGGACCTGAAGTTCCTGTTTGGCTCTCTCTAACTCCTCCACCTCCACCTCCACCTTTAGGACAAACTTCACCTGGAGCCACACTGATGGTGAAGATCTGAATAATCCGTCTGTTTATTATGTGAAACGCTTCCCATCTGTGTTGCCTCTGAAGTTTTAGTCTTTTTCTGTCGGCTTTTTGCTCACATGGTTTATTTCCTCACATTTATCTGTGTGTGTGTGTGTGTGTGTGTGTGTGTGTGTGTGTGTGTGTGTGTGTGTGTGTGTGTGTGTGTGTGAAGCTGCAGAATTCGGTTAAGTTTGTTGGGTGGGAAAATAATACAGTAGCAGTCCTGCATGATCAGGCTCAGATGATAATTAATAATCACAGTTTTTCGGAGGAAAACGTTGGGAACCACATTCCTGCGATGAATTAATGCTGAACTGCAGAAATTCAGAAAATGAGATGGTTCCTTCTCTGAACATCACAACGAGTTTTTAACATCTCCTCTTTGTTTTCTCTGATTTTTCACATTTCCTCCCTTAATCTTATTAAATAGTTAACAAACTTATGAATAAACAAAGTGAATCCATCAAAAAGACATTAGTTGTCTCTCACAGAGTCAGAAGAATAAAAATCGTCTGCTTTTTGTTTCTTGGCTCCTCGTCCTCCCCAGGTCAGTCCTAAAACACCAGAAACCAACTGAGTCCAAACAAGTGTCCTAATTAAAGCTGCTGTCTGTCCACATTCATCCAGCTGCAGCCGTCCAATCACACTGAGCCTCCCTGAGCTCTTTACAGCCTCTAATCTGCAGGAAAAACGGTATTCGTGACCTTTTGGCTCGTCGACACTGGGATGGATTAGCGGTGGATGTCGCTGGTTTTCTGTTTGTTGGAGTTTCAGGTCTCCAGCTTGACTGAGGGGTAATCTGCTCTCTCTGACCTCGATCATATAAACTCTAATTCAGTTACTTACTGCAGATAAATTTGGTCCAAGCTACCTGAAGGAAGTGACGGCAGGTGAGACCAAACCAGGCCTGGATCTCCACTTAAACCCGGTCTGAGCTTCACCAGAGGGCACTTTTCCTCTCCAGATGCAGTTAACATCACTGAATTCTTTGCTAGCGCACAAGCATGCACTGCATGCTGGGATCTTTGCTTTCTCTTGGAGTCGCTCACCGCGCTCTCACACCTGCTTCAAACACTGGAGAAGTGTTTCATTGTGAACTGAAGCTGAACACAGATTTAACCTCACAAAAATATCCTCTGACATGCGGGAGCGACAACCTGCAGGAAAACAATTTCCCTGAGAAAACAGTTATTTTCAGCTCCATTCAGCTGCACGAAAATAGGTTAACAGCTTCTTAGTCCGCGACAGTAACACTAAAACAAACTACTGGGGCTTGAATAACAAATACGAGGCATGAAAACTTGTCGTTAAGTAAACAAAATTCTTCATCATCGTCATTATGTGCTCGATGCTGAACATACCTGTGAGCTTCAGGCTGCTCAGAGGCAAGAGAGAGACTGTAATACAACTGTTAAATTGAGTATCTGTTTAAATTAAATATCTGACCAAAATCACAGTAAAAATACTCTGTTACGAGTAAAAGTCCTGCACTGAAAATGTAACTGAAATGAATGTGTAAAAGTATCAAAGAATAACCAGTAAAATATACTTAAAGGAGCAGTGTGCAGGATTTAGAGACATCTAGTGGTGAGGGTGCAGACTGCAAACAGGGAAAACGTGTCATGTTGCTCCTGGTGTGAAGGAGCAACATGGCGGCTGAGGAGGAGCTGCTCCTTCTGTGGATATAAAAAGCTCTTTCAAAGAAAACTAAACCTTTCTTATTTTCAGGTGATTACACACTGATGAAAACTTATGAATGTTATCTTCATCTGAATCTGATACACTGGTCCTTTAAGGTGGTAAAAGTACTCCATGTGGAAAAAACTCAAATTATTAATAAATGAATTTAAGTAGAGTTGTTCAGTAAATGTACTTCATTTCTGTCCTCCACTGAGTGCAGGTGACGAGCACACCTTCACAGTCTGACGGCTCGGTGCTGCCCTCCTCCTGGTCCGACAGTCGGGTGAATTTGTGGCGTCGGCCCAACGACAGCTGCGTCTGCTGGGGCTGCTGCTCGCCGCCGACTTTCGCCGCGGAACGAAAACTCTGCGAACGCGATACGGAGATCTCAAACTGCTTCAGGACCTCCTCCTCACTGTCAGAGGAGCTGGAGCCGTCATCTTCATCGTCACCGTAGCTGTTCACTGGAGGGAGTTAAACACAGGGAGACAAGGGGGGTGACAAAGAGGAAAAGCTGGGAGAGTTAAGGAGCAAAAGACAGTGGGGAGGAGGAAAGGAGAGGAGAGGAGAGGAGAGGAGAGGAGAGGAGAGGAGAGGAGAGGAGAGGAGAGGAGGAAACAAAGAAGAAGGAGAGGAGAGAACAAGAAAGGAAAGGAGGAAACAAAGAAAGGAGGAGAGGACAGTAAAGGAGGAAACAAAGAAGAAAGCAGGAGAGGAAAGAAGGAAACAAGGAAGATAGGAGAGGAGAAGAGGAAACGAAGAAGGAGAGTACACGACAGGAAAGGAGGAAACAAAGAAAGGAGAGGAGGAAACAAGGTAGAAAAGAGAGGAGAGGACAGGAGGAAACAAGGAGAGGAGAGGAGGAAACAAAGAGAGGAGAGGAGGAAACAAGGTAGAAAGGAGAGGAAAGGAGGAAACAAGGAGAGGAGAGGAGGAAACAAAGAAGAAAGGAGAGGACAGGAAAGGAAAGGAGGAAACAGGAAGAAAACGATGGGAAGCAAATCCAGATTGAAAGAAATCATAAAAACAATTGCGGCCGTTGTAGTAAAGATGGAAGTTCGACATCATCAGTATCAGGTATCAGAGGGAAACCAAATACACATATACTGTATGCTGTGTACATGTACACATATGTGTATATTCCCGTCTCTCTATCTGTGTATGTGGACCAAAAAGTGCATTTTGAATCTCTCAGCAGCTGAATCAAACCTGTCAACCTGCTCACAGGTACATTCAGCGTGTTAAAGCCATTTCAGCTCATAAAATCATCTATTCTGAGCTGTAAATGCTCGTAAAGTGAGAGATTAAAGCGCACACAAAGCCGTGCTCTCTCGCTCGCTCTCTCTCTCTCTCCTGTTAGCGTTAGCGGGGTGGAGGGTCACTCCCCTCACGTCATAATTTGACCATAATTGGTTAGCAACAGCTGAATGAGCGATGTGGCGGAGGGGCGGTCGGACCCTCCTCTCCACGCAGGTCAACGTCTCTACCTGAGCCATCGCCATGGTTACCTCCTGAGCAGGAAGCTGCTCTCCGAGTGGGCGGGCGACGGGTGATTGGTCTGTTAACTTGGTCTTCTAAAGCTATTCACAGGCGGAATAGTGGAGTAATGCAGCACACACACACACACACATGCATTCATATATGGATGCACAGGCTCTTGCACTGAAGCACTGTACAATTTCTAAAAACTGTAAAAAAAAAAAGACTCCTTTATAAGTAAAAGTACAAATAAAAAAAGAGTAAAAATACACGTAAATATACAGAAATAATGCTGCACTTGAACACAACAGAGACTACATCCACCGCCAGCTGGCGTGGAAGCACACGCTGATCCTGAGGCTGCTGGTACGTGGTCCAGGCCTCACTGCAGGTTGTTCAGTCAAAACTGGTCATTGACATCGTGCGGTGGTCTTTGAGGAGGCCCTGGAGGAGGCGGAGGTTCGAACCGTTTGCACGAGCGAATCAGCAGCGAGAAGCGAGCAGCCGCATGAATGCGAGCGGTCGTCAGTCATTAGCTGGTCGATGAATGAGCCGCTGATTGTGAAGCATGAATGAAACAGCTGATGGTCCGCCTGAAGGCCTCCAACAGCTTTTGTCCTGGATGGATTCAGGATGGACGCTAACAGAGACCGAATCCACCGTCTGTGCTTTAACTGCTATCAGTCCTTTGTCAGATTTGTCTCTGGCTGTCTGACTTTTCTTTGAATACAGACGCTCCGTCCTACTTTCCACCTCTTCATCATCACCATCCTCTTCTACGTCGAGCGAGAATCAAACCTTCAGATCCAGGACTGAGCTGATGAGCTGATGAAGACTCAGACAGTCAGAGCGTCCCTCAGGGCTCTGGTTACCTGCGCTGCTCAGAGCTTCATTCAGTGTTTTACTGACCCTCTCAGACGTCACAGACCAGCTCGGACTCTCAGACCTGCAGACCAGATGCTGCTGCAGGGCCTCCACATCATAGCCAGCTCACCCTCGTCTGCTCAAAACACACCTCATGAGACGGCTTTTAATTACAGATTTGGTTCTGTGTTTTAATTCATCCTTCAGATTTTGATTCCTGGTCTTTCAACTAAACCTTATCTAAGTAAAATGGGTGTATTGTACTTGTATTTTTTGTTTTTTTAAACAACAAAACACATTTAAAACCCTTCGATAATGCCAGAAATGAAGGACTGTCTCCTTCCTGAAAAACCAAACAGAGAACGTGACACAAGCTTTCAATTGTCCTTCGTACACATGAAGCTCTTGAATCGGGTCAACAGTTTCTGGCTTATGACTACATCTTCACACAGAATTTACCTGAATTTGTGGTCGAAAAGGTGCAGAGAGAGCTCCTACCTCGTCCTGTGAGGATCCAGAGGATTGCGCGAAGGTGTGAATGTTACAGAAGGCTCCAAACAGGATTTTTATTTGTTCAGGAAACCAAGTGGAAAAACCAGACTCCACCTGCTGCAGGTGAGCCACAGACCAGGCAGTGTTTGCTCACTGCGTACAACCAGCCCGCAAAGTCTGAACTGATTATAAAGCAGCAAAAATGTGAAAAATGTTCTCTTACTTCAGCTGAGCAGTTTAAAGTGTGAGTGTGATGTCAGCTGCCATCAAACTTTGACTCACAGGTGATCCGCCAGGATCAAATCAGATTGACCCTCTTCAGCGTAGAGCAACACTGAAGTGACACAAACTGTGCACAGTGTTGAAGGAATAGTTCAAAACTGTCGGAAATGAGCTTTTTCACATGAGAAACTTGATATCACTCACATCTGGAGCAAAATCTACCTTTCAATTCACATTTTATATATTGTTTGTGTGTCGAAATGACAGCTTTCCATTGTCTGTACAGGATTTGTGTGTGTGTGTGTGTGTGTGTGTGTGTGTGTGTGTGTGTGTGTTAGCATATGTGGTTTAGGTGTCTGTACAGTACTAACGTCCCAAACCTGACAACGTAACGACGATAAGACTTCAGGAAGCAGAATGTAAATCAGGCAGCTTTAAAGGTGTCAGCAGGTGTTTGCACAGAGGCTGCTAGCTGCTTCCCCCTGCTTCCAGTCTTTACGCTAAGCTAGGCTAGGCTAGGCTAGGCTTTTCCCCGAATGAAGAACAACTCCTTAAGCATCTTCAATTATTCAATTATTACTTCATTTGCTAATTATTAGGACGTCACAGAGCTGAAATGAAGCCGCAGCATTAAAACGAGTTTTCATTTCTGACAGAGCCTCAAGCTTAAATAACAAAACAGCTGATGATCAATATTGACTTCAGCTGACATCATGATTTAATTTATGCACAGTTAGAAAGCAGTAATTAACCACTTTGGGACAGTTGGTGATCAAACTGGTGTGATCCTTTGGTCGAACATCTCGTTAACCTTCAGCGACCTTTGCTCTGTTTGTTAGCAGTGTTTGACAAGAGGGAGGAGGACAGGTCGCTGCTTCACAGAGAGACAACGACAAACTGTCCCTTCCTCTCCATTCGCTCTGTACTTTTCCCTCTTTGCTGGCTTTTTCTTCAAGGTTTTATAATGTTAATATTTTCATTACGTGCAGAGCTTTGTGGCAGTTATGCGGCTGACTCACTCGACTCTTTCTCTCATACATACACACTCGCCCACAGAAACCACTGTACAAACACAAACTCACCCACGTTCTCTCCCGTCACTGAATAGCTTCACCGAGTCATAATGCACACCGGAGTCACTCTCTCTCCTCTCTTTCATACCGACATCTTTCAGGTCACATACTCGGTGAACCTTCACTAGAAAGCAGACAGTGTTAACTTGCAATAAATCTGAAATAAAAAGGCTTGTTCGGCTCTGCTGACTGTCAATGAGACGCTCTCATGTTGAGCTCCACATTTTTGGGAAAGGGACTTACTGAGACGTCAGTGTGTCCACGTTAAAGGAAAACTCTGACTTATTTCCCATAAACCACTGTGGATCTACGGCTCGTGCTAACTCTGCACTGTCGCACAGGTTTGAGGAAACAAGGACTCAAATCAGCACATATCAGCTTCACAAATAACACAATGTTTACATGAATCCCGTCAGACGATGACCCGCTATGATCTGCAGTAGCTGTGTGGGATAATTAGCTCCATGTGAAAATACCCAAAATAAAAGTGCTTCAATGAGCTGCAGAGATTTTAGCCACCGCTGGACCTCATCCAGCGGTGGCACTGGTCTGTGCAGCAGCACAGTTAAAAATCCTCATGCAGTTATCCGTAATGTTCATCTCAGGCGTCAGAATCAAACAATTTGACATGATTCATGTGAACATAACCAGAACAGCCTCCATCCGTCGGCCACTCACCGAGACCCTGGCGGACTCCCATTCGTCCTTTCTTGCGGCGACCATGTTGCTCCAGACAGGGCAGTCCGCCGACACGTGAGAAACACAGCTTCTTGTTGATGAAGAGGAAGAGGACGGCCAGCACCACGATGAAGACGCCCACCGCCGACAGGAAGCCGATGGCCTCTGGGGTGACTGGCAGGAGGAGGGAGAGGGAGAGGGGACACACAATGACACACTGATCAGACCACACGAACAGACAGTCTGGATACAGACACGCACACACGCACACACACACACACACACACACACACACACACACACACACACACACAGTACGTATGGTACATGTGATACACACAGACAGAACGAGTGATACTTTAGTATTTGAGTTCTCCCTCAGTGCCTTGCTCAAGAGCACAGTCAGTGTAAAAACGCTGCTTTGCTCTGCAGAAACGATCATTTTACTCAGATATCAGTGACTGTTTCCTCTGCTGTGACACTTTTTCTGCAAAACCCAAATGTTGAATTTTCAGCAGCCTCAGGTGACCCTCGCCCCCCCCCCCAGTTCCTGTTCAGCCTCTCAAACAGACAGCTCCACATATGCAGTTCACTCGCAGTAAATTGAGATTTCTGGCACTCGCTGATCATCATCATTTTGACTCATCACTGCCAGGTGCATAATGATGGAGCGTTGCATTGTGGGATTGTTAGCAGAGAGCAGGGACATGGCCTTTTAGTGGATACACTTCACACTCAGACAGTAAATATAGTTCACTGTCGACTAAATATCTCCTCCAGAGCCGCCTCCATCACAGTTAAAGGGAAATGGTGCTTCTGTTTCATCTACATGGTGACTGGTGAGAGACAAACACTCCTCTGTTACAATGAAAAAGATGAGAGAAAATAAGACAAAGAAAGAGATAAAGAGTGGAAAACAGGACGGCAGAGACAGTGGGAGATGAAACAGAGAGGAGAAAAACATCTGGACCAAAATAGAAAGATGGAGGAAACCAAAATAGAGAGTAAAAAGAAGAGAGGGGGAAAAAGAGGAGGAGGAGAGGAGCTGATGTGATGGAGGGAAGTGAAGTGAGAGCTAATGCGATACCAGGCGCACCGCTCTGCTCTCAACGAGGCGGCCGAGACTCAGCGCAGATGAATAGAAACGCATAACGGGGGTCGCCGTCTCCTGTTACCACGGTAACATTTCAGAGAGTGGAAGCGAATCAATGGGAGCAAACGGAGACGAGGACGCGTCCCGCCGAGAGCCGACGCCAAAGGACGGGCTCGACGCCGCAGGTGTGTGTGTGTGTGTGTGTGTGTGTAGATGCTGCACTGTTGTCTTTTCCCACTCTGAAGTCTCCGTCATGTTTCAGGAATCGACCCTCCCACGCTGCACAGATGTACCCTCTTAACCTCCACCCAAAACATCCACTCACACCGCCAAGCAGCGGCGTGTTTGTGTGTGCGCGGAGGCAAAATAATGAGCGCCGGCCGCAGCAGCAGCTGGTTCCTGTAGTGACAATGCTGAAACTGAGTGCAACAGCATCCGAAATATGTCAGCCCTGCCTCAGGCACCAGCTTCTGTATCTCAGAGAGGAGAAAGGGCCTGACCATCCTGCTCCAGGAGGTGCTACAGGAGCCTCAGAGCCCCAAAAATCCTGCCTCAAAACACACTAAAGACTGAGAGTAAACCTGCAATCAGACGACCCACTTTCCTCATGCTTGTTCCCACAGAGCGACAGAGTGGAAGTGCTAACACAAGACAGAACTGCACCTCCGCCTCCTCCTTCCTCACCTACACACACTTATGACGGCAGAGGCACAGACGACTCTCCTGTTCTGTTTACCTAACTGGCCACACTACTGAGATGACTTGGTTGTTATTGGGTTATTGCCATGATATTTGGTGCAGATATCAATGAATTCCCAGAAGATGCATTCTACTGACTTCACCCGACCAACTGCAACGAAATACATGCTAATTGTTAGCATGCTACAACATACCATGCCAGGTAACAATACATACAAAACCAAGGAAACAAGTTTAGAACTGCTGGTTCGGTCACTAGATTTCCTCCTGTGCTTGAATGCAACAGGGCACAGAGGATTAAAATCAAACAACAAAACTATTTGAAAGACAAATTCTTCTTCAACTGATGCTATTAAGCATATTTCAACACTAAGATCTGATGGGAAAAGGTTGGAAAACCTGTGAATCCCATTTTAATTAATTTATAAAAATAAAGCCCCTGCCGAATTGAACGCAGCACGACAGTAAATGTTTGGATGGTGTGTTCGGATGCGGTCGTAAAGTGGAGTTTCCCTCTCAGCTGCTCTGACAGTCAGACACTGAGCTCAGTGTTGGAGACTCAGAGCCTCCTACTGTCTGCATCCAGATGGACAGGAAGAAACCCTGGGTCAAAGTCTGGCCTCACACCTGCTGCACACACACACACACACACACACACACACACACACACACACACACACACACACGGCTCTCTAACAAACAACACACATTTTATACATCAAACTAACCTCATACTACTCTTTTGTTTGTGCTTTTCTGCCAGCTGAAATCTTTCTATTGACTTAATTGGCAATCAGTTAAGTAATCTAACTTATTGACTAATTTGATTGAGTGAATTTGATGATATAAACTCTAACCCACTGTCCAGAGGAGGCAGCAGAAGAAGCATCAGAGCTCTGCGTCTAAACACCTGTTTGAAAATGAATTCAGGCGGAGAACAAACATGCAGTTGCGGTCAGAGGACGAGCTTTAGCATCGTTGTCTTCAACCTTCCCTTTAAAAACCAGATGAATAGAGCTCGCATGTTGATTAAACAGGTGATGAGACAGAGTCTACAGCCATGCGAGCAGCTCTGAGGCTGCACTGAGACACACTGGTGCTTTGAGCTAAATGCTAACATGCTTGCAGTGACAATGCAACACGCAGATGCTCATTGCCCTTTTAGCTGAGAGTGCTAGCATGCTAACATTTGCTAATTAACATGAAAAAGTGCAGCTGTGGCTGTCATTAGCTTTGAAGGTATAACCTCATAAACCAAAATGTTCAGACAAGCAAGAGCTTTAACTTTTAGGTGTTCAGGATGAGGATTAACACTTTTACAAAAACATCTCAGGTACATCACACAGATCCTTCAAAGAGCAGACTGTGACGCTAACGTTAGCTTTAGGTCTAATGTGCGACTGCAGCTGTAAGTGAGGGATCCTAACATCAGCGGCTTCTGTTGGACAGAAGAGGACACTGTTTAATCAAACACCAACCTCCAAACTATCACTCTGTCTACAGTCCATGAACGCTACGTCAACAAACTACTGCAGCGTTCAGGTATTCATGTGTGCGCCCAACATTTCACCACAGCTGGCTGATTGCAGTGTTTCAGGTGGAGGCACTGAAAACATGTATGCAGAGTCAAGTTTCAGTCCTTTAATGAACAGAGGTGACGAGTTTGTTTGCAACTGTCACGTAAATAAATACCAAAAAACCTTTTAGTTTTTAGTTTGATCAGTTTTCTTCCACTCACTCACTCACTCATAGATAACAACATTTACGTCAGATTAGATCAACCTAAAATCATCTCTGTGGAAGCTGAATTGCATTATTGGACCAGCAGGGAATCAGCTGGAGGTGAAAACGGGACAAATGGAGAGTATTGATGACGGTTTGTTGAAGGCATTAAAGGGAAACTACAATGAATTAATGTACAAACAAGGCTGCGACCCAGGAGTCAATGAGAGGCACCAGGTCAGGCTAATGAGCTGCACAGATCCAACCACGGCAATTTCACAATCACTAATCTGTGATGGCACACATGCATGTTTGTGTGTGTGTGTGTGTGTGTGTGTGTGTGTGTGTGTGTGTGTGTGTGTGTGAATACTAAATCCTTATCCCCTGATTACTATGCAGCTGCTGACTTTTCCACCTCAGCTTTGAAGTGAGAAGCTCCAGAGGAGAAGAGAGAGCACTTTGATGTGAGCGTTAGATTAAGATAAAAACAGAAGAAGAAGAAGAAGACGCACGGCGGCGGCGGCGGCAGCCAAGGCCGCCTTGTTACCGCTCATTAACGAGCGATCACAAAGAGGACAGACACGGTGCTTTGTACTTCTTTCTTTCTTCTTCTTCAGCACTGAATAAAAGGAGCCCCTGCTGCTTCCCTCAGTTCGTTGTAAGGTCACTCATTAACGTGGGTAATTAGTTTCAGGACTGTAGGCCTGCGTGTGTGTGTGTGTGTGTGTGTGTGTGTGTGTGTGTGTGTGTGTGTGTCCTGGCCCTTTGCCGGCTGGTTGTGACTATAACACACAGCTGAATGCTCCGTCCTCAGCCTCGGTGCATTCAGAGCAGGATTACTCCTCTGTGGTATGAAGCCTGGATGTGAGCGACTCCGCGTTCGTGCTAATTCTGAAACTGGTTTTCTCGGCTCTCTGCTTCGCCGCTCTGTCCTCACTCGACCAGGCGTTTTTCCCTCCCACAGAAAAATCTGAAATGCTCGTCTCGGGTGCCGTGGGTGTGAAAAACAAAGGTTTTCCAAAACAATGACGAGCGCCTGTTCAGACGGGTGGATGCGAAGAAGCCGACTTCTTCTCGCCTTCGGATTCTTCTGTTATGGACGATTTTCAGTGACTCATCAATTCCAGCCAAGATAGAAAACTCATAATCAAAACAATTGACATTCCAGCTCGTCCTTAAGTGGCTGATGGTCGAGGTCAGGGCTCTGTGCAAGTTCTTCACTATTAAATATGAATAATTTAGAGTCCAACTTGAAGAAGATGTGTAACACTGTGACGTGAGGTGAGAGGAGGCGCTTGTTTTAATCACCTCAGCACAGAAACATGGGGCGCTCCAAGATAAGGTTAAGATCCTGAAGGTCCATCTTTTTGGTGGCTTTAACACTACAATACCCATGAGCCTCAGCTGCCTCTGCCACGGAGAAGGAGCCAATCAGAGGTGCGAATCAGAGCTGCTTCGTTGCTGCAGCTGGACATTGAACACACCACCATCCAAACATGACCTCATTATTTTCTCAGCAGGTGAATCGCTCACCTCCGCTCACCACCAGCAGCTCGTGCAACACAATCTAAGCTCTGTGAGGCTTCTTGCTGAAAAGCACGATGCACGCATGTTTTTAGCTCCACAGACTTTTTATGCAGAGCACTTTATTTTCTAACACATCTTTCGTACTGATAAAATGAGTTCCACGTCCGCCCAAGCCGTAGAAAGTGCTCCATCACCTCACATTTTCTGGGGAAAACATGATGAAGACGACTATTTGTGGAACCGGCGTGCCACAAATATCTCCTCTCACAGCAACTCTAATGGAGCCTTTTTCCGTCTTTCTGAGACGATGTTTAAGAACAGATATCAGTCGATGACGGGTATCCGATTACTGGTGAGAGTATGCTGATTACATGAAAACAATTAGAGCCAAATGACCAGAGGAACCATTAGCTCCACTGGTTTCTTCATGACTGGTCGTATCAGCCTGAAAACACTGACCAGATCCCAGCTGACTGCTGTTAAAAACAGCCTGAACTCCAGAGCTGACGTGTGGCGTTCACTGACCCCGCTGCACCAGACGCACAAACAACCCAGCTGTTGTTTTTGTCGGGCCGGGAGGTCGAATCAACCCAGAAACATCAGCACATCGTGTTTTCAGGCTGACTCAAACTCAGTGACTGCAAGGCAGACGCGCACACACACACACACACACACACACACACACACACACACACACACACACACACACACACACACACACACACACACACACACACCTGAAAATCATAGTTTCCCTGGAAACAGCCCAGTGGCTCTATTAAGGTATAATGAGTGTGCCTTTTCCCATCCACATGTAAGAAGGTCTCATGTTACCATGGCGCTGTCTGTCTGTTCGTCCTGATTGGCCGGGAGGACGAGAGCGTCTCAGGGTTGAGATGAAGAGACGATGAATAAGAAGACAAAACAACAACTTGAAGTCAAAAGCAACGCAGCAAAGCGCCCAATTACTGTTCACCACATTCAGCTCAGCACTAACGCTCGTTCACGCTATCTTAAAAAGAACTTTTAGAAGATTTGAAACGTGACGGCACACTGGTAACGATTTATTCAGTCGATCTTTTAGAAAGGAAAACAACACGTCTGCAGAACCACTTTGATTTTCCAACAACTTCTGCAAAACTAAAGCACGAGCTAATAGTTTATAGCTAATTCTTGAGGTTGGAGAAAGATCTATGTCTGGGTCAAACATCGGAAAAATCCACAGTGACACCTGACAAAAGATGTTCATTTTTTTCATTATTCAACCAAAAGCATCATTTTTATTTAACCTTTAGCAAACTTTCCCTTCATTTTCTGTCTACCTAACTGTTATTTTTCATCTTTCTGTTGTATTTTGTCCTCTTCCAGCCCGGTCAAACCCGGAAGCAGCTGAGCCAAACTCCGTGCAGAAGTCTTGTGAGCTAGCTATGCTACAGCTAGCGAGCTAGCAGGCTAGTTCCACTGGACAGTCTGCGATGACTTAAAGTCCCCTCAGAAACTGTCCCTCTGTGTCCTGGTGTCTGTCAGACAAAAGAAAAAATCCTTCTCTTTTATCTTTCTGTTAAATTTTTCATTTCTCATCCTGCGCTTGGCGTAAAAATGCATTAATCAAGAAAATGTGATTTCGGCCAAACAAATAACCCACGTATAAAACTGATTTGACTTGTGGCTTGCAGAGCGATAGAGCGGCTTTTTGTGGATGTCGGTTGGTGAAAACTTTGGCTACGTTTCCAAACACCGATGTGACGAATAGAAATGTTGCAGCTCACACGGTCGGCCATCAAACAGTTATTTTATTCTTTTCTTATTTGACCAGAAAAGAAGCTGAACAAGCTGAACAGATGAGCTTCTGTCAGCATTACTAACTGTTCAGGCTTTGATTCCACATTAAAACACAAAACGTGACTTTCTGACACGACATCCATTAATCTACAATCTCTGATCAGAGAAACTGAGGCTGCAGAGCATCTGAACTCCATCACCAGCAAACAAAGCTGCACAGTACTGATGTCGAGCTGCCACCTGCTGGACGGAGGCTGCACTTAGCTGCACATCACGAGAGCAGAACTCACTGCTGATGGAGGCGAACTGAGGAGGACTGAACCCCAAAAATCTCAAATAAATTGTGAACCTGCAGGAATCAGCAGATTTAGCCTTTAATTTTTAACATTTGATCCTGTTTGGAGGATTTAATGCCGGTGAGTAAACATGTCGGACTCTCTGATCTAAAGGAGGCTTCGTGACTCTGATTCAGGTTATAAAAACACATCATTTGCTGCTTCACTTCCAAACTTGGAAAAGCAAAACAGAGGTTAGATTTCTGCTTCGCTGTTTGTTCAAACTGTGTTTTCACTTTTAACTTAACAGGAGCCGAAAAGGGCTTTCAGTGTGAGGACACACACATGGAAAAGTAACACTATCTCTGTTTGGATCGTAACTTCCCCAAATCCATAAAGATGCTAACGTTAGCATAGCATCGAAGAACAGCTTCCACACAGTGAAATACAGGATGAGCGAGTCGTGAACGTGGAGTTAATCCAGGTCACTCCTGGTCAGCTGTGCGTTGTCGTGTTTGCATCTTAGATTGGAGCAGATACTATTTCATCTTACTGTACAGTCAGTTATTCTCCTCTCGTACCACCGACGTCACAGCACAGACCACCTGACCAAGTACCTGAGACTTTTCAAAGTGTCTGACTAAAGCAGCAGCAGCCGGGTTTCCTTTCATTTCCTCGTTTTCAGGAATAAGACAGTAAAACACAAAGCTCACATCTGGCATCATTTGTTGACCTCGGAGTCTCAATAGCTCGTCCTTTGCTGGCCATGTCTTCACCTCCTTCTGCTCTGTCCTCCTGTCCTCGTCCTCTCTCCTCTCTACTCTTTTCTTTCTGTCTGTCTTCTTCTCCTCTTCCCACTAACAGCGGCTCTCCTTCATCCCTCTGGTCTCCAGTCAGACCAGTTCTGTATCCTGTGTGTCAATCAGCACAGCCTTCCTGCCTCCGTCTGGGCGAGGCGGAGGCCGCTTCCTGAACACCACCAAGACACAACAACACAGAGGAAGGTGGAGGAAGCCACCCGGCACACACTGCAGTGTGGGACAATAAGGCCAGGACTGTTAATGCAGGATTTGATTGAAAAATTACAGTTTTTAAGGAGCAAGACAGCGAGGACAACATGTCTGAGCATCTAACGAGGATTAAATTTGAGCTGGACAGCAACTAAAAGTCCATTTCCTGAGACCAAAAACAGCAAAATGAGAGTGAATTGTGGCCTTTCATTCATCAGGTGATACAAACATGACTCCAGCTGAATGACCATGCTGCTCTTTGACTGCTGGATTGGTGAATATGCAGCTGTTTGCTAATATTAACCTCATGAGGCGATCATATGTCTGTTGTCAGCTCGTTGTGGGGCTCTAACGCCCCCTAGTGGACAGTTCTAACAGTGGATGATAAACATCACCCACCCTCATTTTGGATCCACCAGCTCTACCCCTCAGAGACCTCTTTCTGTGACTCAGCTGTCCAGCAAAGTGAAAGTGAGACGAGCAGGCAGGATGGAGGCCGCTCCATCAGCGCCGCTCAGATAAACATGGATTCAAGGCGTTTCTGCTTCCTGACACAGCCAATGGCACACATACGCTCATGCAGCAGCATTAAATATTACTCATGAGTGTCCTCTCCTGGCCTGTCAGCCAGCAGTCTGGGCCCACAGCGGGGAGGAGAGAGCCGTGAATTAGACATGGAAGCCGTCTGTAACGAGGCCACAGTACCCAGAAACAGCACGGCTGATGCTTCCCGCTGCTTAATGAAGCACGCTGAGGAGCTCTCTGATGCTGTTCTGCATCTCCTCTCAACAACGCTGCTGTTTGCGTTTGGGATTTACTCTCAGGACTGCGGTCTCATGACCTCCTGTTGTTTTTGCACTATGGAGATGAGGCCCACAGCCTCGCTCACACCAGCACTGAAAGCAGCTAAATCTTCTGGGAAAACCAACAGTGCGATCAGTGGATTCAGCTCAGAGTCTCTAAAAAGTTTCCTGATTAGACTCTGAACTCACCGTGCTGTTGGCTGGCATGTTAGCAGTTAGCTCACAGCAGTGAACGCTGCACAGCTTCACATTTTTTTGTCTCGTTTCCAGTAGGTTTTAATTGGAGTCACACTTAAAAAATATGAGTTGAATTCTAAAATTAGCTGAAACAACTGGTCAGTTAATTAGCTGCTATATAAAATATCTGTATGAGTGAATCATTTAAATCGTCCATCCAGAAAAGATGCCAAAGCTTTGCTGATCGTCTCCTTCTGTAATTTTCTAACTGCAAATAGAAAATCTTCTGAAGGGTGCGATCAACACAGAAGAACTGATAATCAATAACAAATAATCGTGAGCTGCAGCTCAACTCGGTCAGAAATCACTGAACTGATGTTTTGATTGAAATCTTCATTGTACATCCAAAGGTGCAGTATTAGTGAATCTTTATCCATGCAGAAACTACGGCAGTGTGCTGGTGAATGTAATGAACGCAGCGCTTTGAGAGGATTTAAAGGCTCTTTTATTCAGTATTTTATAAATCGAAACATTTTGGCCTCTTTGAGCTCGTCGTTTTGTTTTTTTGGGGACATTCCTGATGAACCCACCGCGGTGCAGACAGCAGACAGTTAGAGCCGACAGCTGCACCACATGATGGAGCATCGAGCAGCCAGTGAAGACCCCGACGCTCCTCTCACATCCACCACTTGTTCCACCTCTCCCAGTTAGCTAATCCTCCACCCGCCTGCCTTCGCCCTTCAGGCCTGTTTACCTTTGGCATTACCTGCCGATTGTCAGACCTTACTTTGGCTTCCGACCAACAAACCTGGTTCTAATCCCACCTGACCTGTCTGCTGAGTTTGCTCTCGGGCTCGCGCTTCGGTGACGAGGCGACAGGCACATTCACATGACAAGCAACTGTCGTGTGTTCGAAGTCTTACTTAAAGAGGCACTCCACCCGTTTCACATCGTCATCCTGACAGAAACAGTTATTTAACGTCGTCTGCGGTTCTGGTCAAGTCTGAGACAATGACCCCGATGATGTCGCAGTGATGTCATCAGGGTCTCTCTCACACTCTTTTCTGTTACATCAATCACTTTGTCTGATCTTTAAATTGTCAGTCTGTGAACACACGAAGGCCCCACAGACACAGAGCATCAACGGCTCATATAATCAAACATTAGTGTCTGATCGGGCTGGAAGCATCTGGAAGGTCTCACTCTGTCACCCTCTCACCAGGTGTTACAGGTAAAGCGAGCACAGACACAGGATTATGGACATGGCCGACCCTCTGAGGACATCACAAACCCGTCTCGGTAAACAACTGTAAATCACTTAAGCAGAACGGCCCGTTCACAGCGTTACATGTATTTTATGGGACTGTTCGTGTGTGAGCAGCACCTTGACGCTGCCGCTCCTCCAGCTGGAGCTCATTTGTTTCATCTGACAAAGCAACAGGATCTAAAAGCCTTCAGTGTTTTCAGTGTCAATCTGCATGTGAGATCAGAGGAGCAAGAAGCATAAAATGGAAAAACTTGGTGACGTTCCACCGTCCTTCATCAGTAAAGAGATTAATGAGAGGAAGATGAGGTGCAGACAGACGCGCAGACTTTGCGCTCGTGACGCTCCGCTGACGCGCAAAGCTTTGGTCTGCAGGACTGTTCAGACCTGGAACACAGTCCAGAGCTGGCAGCGGGACTCGAGGCGACTCGGACCGCTTTGGGGCTCCAGTGACCCGGATGCTGATGTGAGTGTGACGGCCGAGGACCGGGACATGATGCGCGTTATCTAAAGTGGACATTAGACTTAGAGCGGGACGGACAGGAGGACGCTGGACACACTTCCCGGATGAAAACGCAAAACTCAAACGATCAAGAACGATCATTTACGAACAGAAGAAAGAGAAAACGAAACTCACTCAACGTCCCATCGCTCGGCTGTGAGGGCATTCACGCGGGAGCCACCTGGAATTCACTGCGGAAGAAGCGGTTTAAAAGGGTCCAGCTGAAACAGGTTTGCACGGGACCAGGTGAGCGGGACCGCGGGTGTTACGTGGACTAGTTCCAGACCTGAAGTCCCGGAAAAGCGCACGGTTCCGCGTCTGACACAGAGGGAACAAAGCGTCCATCCTCAGGTAGACAACAGGTGCACAAGGCGAGCGGCGACGACGTCATCAATCAGTGCGCTTCAGGATTGGTCAGAAAAGTTTGCTCACGTAACATCTCCATGGTAATGGAACCACGTGCTTAAACTGTCAAACTGTTGAAGGTGACTGAACCGTTGAGTCTCATTCTGCTCTTTAGAGTTTACATCATCATTATTCATTATTATGAAGGGACAGGGGACAGCTCGCTCAGGGGACTGTTTCACGCTCCCTGTTGTGTTTCTGAGAGTGGGACGGCTCAGTTTTTATTGTCCACATGGTCCCAGGAAGTCAGAGGCTGCTGGAAGACGTGGAATCATCGGAGGAGAAAAGCTGCTCATTATGAGCTTCTTTCGATTTGTATAAAATCTTCAATAAGATGCAGGATTTATGGATGAAATGGTGATGATGTGTGACTTTAACTCTGCTTTGAGGACAGTCCTGATGAAGTGTCCACATGTCCTGATGAAGTTTCAGAAGCTGATGGACTCTTTAGGTCTACTTGATCTTCATAGCTGTAAAACTCAGATTTCATTACTTTCATTTCTTTCTCTCTCGAGAGGCTTGAAGTTGAAGAGCTGCAAGCTGCAGTTTCAGCGTATGCAGATGACACCAGTTTGCTATTGAGTCCAAAATATTGTTGTTTGCTTCTTGAACTTTGGGAAGTTTTTAGTAATGAGGATTGAAAGTAAATGATAAAAATCGCAAAAATCATAAGCATAATCTGTGGCCTCGTGGGAGTGAAAGTCAGAAATGGTAAAATGTCACGTGAGATAATGATTATGTTGTTCATTAATGGTCGAGTGATTCCAGAGAGCTTAGAGGACCTTTGTGCACTGAATTATAAAAATAACTTTAGTGCCACAATTTATTTCTCAGTCCTTCTACATTTAGAGGCTTTATGCTTCTTCTTGAAAAGCTCCTTTGTCTGAAAATGATCACCAACATGAATAGAGACTGTTACTGGAGGGCTCCCATCTATTGTCTCAAAGAGATGATGAATAATGATAAACGCAAGGTACCACAGAGTGTCTTTAAACTCATCATGGAGGCAGCTCAGGCTCTCAGTGGGCCTCCATTATAAAACAGCACAGTACAGGAAAAAAGACCTCACCATCATCTGAATATCTGAGGAGAAATCTGTTATGTTTTGGCACAGGAGATACAAAAATAGATTTCCATGGAGGGGCCATGATGAGGCAACTATCAACTCTCCAGCGGGTACCACAATACACCCTGCAGCAATACTGGAGGAATATTAGACTTATTTATTTATTTACAGATGGATGAAGGCCGTGAAATATCATAAATCTGGCTAAAATGCAGAGCAGCAGCAGAATTGGCTCACAGAGAATGAACTGGCCTGCACATCCTGTCGCTCTCTGAGAGCCAAACCCCAAAACAGAGAGCAGGGAGAGCCTGAAAACAGCATCCATCAGCAGCACCGACACGGAAAACCAGGCTGAGAGGCGGTCACACGGCAGCAGAGGGTCGTACTTACTGTCCGAGGCCATGGCTGCGGCTGTCTCCCTCACCCCCACAGCTGAACCGAGCGCACGATCAGCGGGCAGAGGCAGCAGCGTCCCCGCCGCTCCTCATACTCCAGAGCCGCAAATCCGCAGCCACACAGCGGCGAGCGAAGACCCCTTCACGGACTGTGGGAAAGGTCTACGCTCTGTAGCTTTGCGCTCAAATCCTTTTCTAAATTTGGGAACTTAAACCTTCAAATTATGATTTTGTGCTCCGTTGAATTAGTCGTTCATGGCCTCACTTCTCCAAACTACTTGCTCAAATTGATTCCATTTAAGAAGGAATAGGAGAACATTTAGCTCAAGACGCGTAACCCACGGTCTTTGAACGTACCGTTCATCCATCAGCGCTGCCGTGCAAAACCAAAAAGCAGCAACTGTGATACATATTTAACTAGTTAACACTTGGTTAAGACCCAAATCTGACCTGTTTAACTGACTGACTGCTTGTTGACATTTGTTTTAATGTACAAAAACGTGGAATTCAAACGCATAACATGAAAGAAAACATTACACAAAAATCTAAAAACAGTCAAATCCAGGTGAAACTGGCCGGTCAAGTTGCCTTAGCTCATGAAGATCGGTGTATTTTCATGCTACTTTTCACTCTGAGCTGCTTCCTGTGACTGAAATACACTCATTACATGAGCATCATTTATCCCACGTACGCAGTATATTCAGCTCAACCCACAGAGAACAGAAATAACTAAATCAGCCAGTTCAAGGCTAAAGTTTGCTGCTACGCTAGCTCACCTAGCGTAGCAGAGCTTTTAAATCAAATATTAAGATGCAGGGAATTACATATTAACTGGTTATATTGATTTCAAGTTATTAGAAAATGATGGCGTGCAGCTTCCAGGTCTTTGTTGGGGACAGTAAATTACTGATGGAAGCTCTAAAGTGCAGAATTGACACCAGGCTAACATGAACATTTCACTTCAGCCTGAATCAAACGTCACAAGGACGAGATGGAGAACATGACATCTGTAAAAAACAGGTTTTATATAAAACAGCGAAAGTAATGTATTTTTAAACAGAGAACAAAACTTTTGGACAGAAGAAGCTGCAGAGAGAAAAACTTTCTGTTTACAGTCATCAACTGCTAAACTCTGTCAAACAGTGTGTTTAAAGACACACGCGACGCTTCCGTCACTGTAAAACACACACGAGTAAAAAGCTGTGAACGAATTTAAGATCAGAATATTTTAATTTAATGTTTTTTAAGACTCTTCTCATTAAAAAATAAAACTTTCTCAGGTATAAAAACATTTTCCACGACACAGAATCAAACATTCGAGATGACAAAAACTTCCCGACCAGAATAAAATCTGCGTTGACGTTTCCAAACAAACTTGAAAATGTGCTGAACGGCAGCTCCGGGCGGGACGAAGGCCGCCTCCTGCGCCGTCTTCATCACCTCTTAGATTTTATGTACATTATATTTCTGGTTTGTCTGAAAAAGAAAACAACATGAATCTTTTGGCCGTCGAGGCGTTCACAGGAAACTCGTCTGATTGGCTGCTGGCAGCTCACCTCCACGAACGAAGTCCAGCGAGGTGAGACGGTTGATGTTCGTGGTCGCTGTGGCTTCTTTCCACGTGTCCCCTGACGGGACGGACAGTCAGTCAGTCAGCGAGGTCAGACTGTGTACTTTATACTTATCTTTGTAGTGTTTTTTGATATTTCATCTGCAGTACTTTATTTTTTTAATCTGAGGGATTAAAGGAAGCTTGACGGCGGGGTTACCTGAGATCTTGACGTTCTTGCTGGCTCTGGCTTTGAGTGATGGTTTGTGTGTTCTGGAGTGACCTGACGAGTGCGAGGGTCCGGCCTCAGCCGAATCCACCTCCACCTGACGATGACGCCGGGACTTGGAGGCCTGAGAGACGCACATATGCCACGATTTTTGGACGATTTGAAAGAAATGAAGGATCCACACAGAAATGCTCATTTTGACACGTTTAAAGACAACAGGAGTGAAAGTGAAACCTCAGACCTCTGCTGTCTGTCCGTAAGCTTTGGATTTGATGGAGGCGAGACGCTCGGCTCTCTTCGAGCACTGAGGACACAAAACAGACAGACAGGCACAGGTGAGCGTGTGATTGACGGCGGACTGAGGACTGAATCTCCTGCAGGAGACGCTCGGCGCCTCTCGAGCCTTCAGTGAAGCTTCACAGAGCGTAACTCGCCTCCTGCTGAGGCGACGATCCCTCGCCGCCGTCTTCATCTTCGTCGGTCCCTTCCTGGCGAGACATGACAGCATCTCATCACACCAACTGTGGACAATAATGCACAATGAAGACAGATGATTTGTCCAAGTCTCACCTTCCTTTGCTGCCACTGGTAGAAATCCACCACGGTGCCACGCAGCTGAGGGACCAGGTCTTTACGGATCAGGCTGACAGACGAAGACGGCTGTTCAACCTTGGAGAGGACGGAAGTCTTCAGCTTCTCGTACATCTCATGAACGTTGGACAGTTCCTGCGAGGAGACAAACAGCATGACGTCACGCCTCGTCATCGATCTGCTGCGAAGGCGTTGGACTCGTGTCTCCGCTCACCTCCAGCAGCTCCGTGTTGATCAGCTCCTGCGGACGAGACGCTCGCTCCATGAACTTCTCACAGAGCGCCGTCCTCTCCACCTTCTTCTTCTTGTTGAAGGTGAGCTGGCGGAGGAAGACAAGGAGGAGGAGGAAGAGACATGGGAGGGAGTGGGAAGAGGAAAGTTATTCAAGAATGAAACTAAATGATGTCTTAGAATGAGGGAAAAGGATGATTGTTTAATGTTAAAAGGCTCTTTTCTTCTCCAGTCCAGGTACATCCTGGATCACTCTGATTTGTCCTCATCATCAGACCTGTAATAACCAGCCGAGCGTGAAAAGGACGGACTGTCCCTGCTGCCTTCACGAGCACGATACTGATTTTATTTTATAGCTTTCCTTGTTACTGCAGCCTCGTGTCAGCGCGGCTCTTTCAGTCATTTAAGCTGACTGATGGTTTGTTTCTACCAATCATAGTCCTGCAATCAGAGCTGGAAGGTGGACTCAGATCTTTCACTTCATGTCTCTTTCTCACATCTCTGTTGGAGGAGGCCAGAATGGGAATCACCCCTGAACTAACTGGCCGAACGGGGACAAACCTCTGGAGGACTTCACTCCAGACTCTGGGCCAGAGTCAAGTCCAGTGTGTGCACTTAACATCCCTCCATTAAATGGTATTTGGGGTTTTCAGTGAACATCAGTGCGTGCTGATGGCAGGAGGGCAGCTCACCGGAGCGGGCATGGCGGTGAAGTGGAAAGCTTTGTGGAACATCAGCTGCCGCAGAATGTAAATGACATCGAGGTGCTGAGCGTCCATGGCGTCCCTCTCAAACTTCTTCACCTCCTCCCAGTCCTTCAGCGCCAGACGGATCTGCAGCCAAAACACAAGAAGAAGAAGAAGAAGCAAACACCCTTCAGATGGAGCAGGATTTGTTTGAACGGTCGACCCGTTAATGCGTCGTGATCCTGACCTGCTCCGAAGGCGACGCCGTCTGACACTGATACAAGCTGTGCAGCAGATAAAGTCCTCCAACTCTGATCTGGAAGCTGAACGGGGGCAGAAAGAAGCAGCAGGCAGTGTCCAGGATCAGGCGGCTGAACGCTCGCTTCTCACGCTTCATGGTGCCGCTGCAAGACGACGACAACACGGAGCGCACAGGGTTAAACACTAAAGATGATGCTGCTCTGCATCTGCACCGCGCACAGAACAGGAAGCGTGTTCTCAATGTTTAAGCAAAATAAGCTGCTAATATTTATAAGATCATAACTATGTTCACTTTCTCAAATATGTACAGCTAAGCTAAATACAATGAGAAACTTTCCAGCAAATATGAGATCATTGAATACTAAATCACAATTCTGAGACAAAAAAGTCGATTAATGGTTAAAAAATATGAATAATTCGTGTAGAAAAAAAGAGAAAAGTGGCCTCGAAGCCAAAGTTCAGAGGCCACACGTGTAAAAACAGAACAAATAGGACCTAAATGAATTCATAACAATGGGACAAACACCTGAAATGATGAGTCAGATAACTGATTAATGATGATCGATGGATAATAGTTAACAATTCTGGCATTCAAGTAACTGTTTATGACATTTATGAAGGAAAAACTATAGAAATGTGAGGATTTACTGGTTTTCTGTGTATAAAATCACTGTAAACTGCGCATTTTGGGGTTTTTATGGGCCCTGGGACACTGTGCGGGACATTTAAAGAGTCAATCGATTAATCAGGAAAAATCAATCGATCATGAACGCAATCATTGATTGCAGCCCTGTGGAATGGATCAATTTATGACTTATACTCGACTTCTATCGTAATGACAGTGTGACATTTTAAGATGAAACCTACTAGAAAATCTCTGAGAACTTCATTTCCCTCCATATTCTGGAGAAAACCTCGAAGCGGACCGAGTCTGTTTGCTGGAAGCGGCCGAGCAGCTCCTCGCAGTCTGATTTCACCTGTTTCCCGCTCAAATTCATCTCGCTGCTGCTTCCCGGACAGCCGACACGTTAAAACACGTTTAAAATGCACTATCAGTGATTCAATTTAAGACATTTTACGCGAGAAAACGAGCTCCAAACTCGGAAATCAAGGGACATATCCACAATATAAACACACCACTCAGCAGCGACCGTCGACGGTTTAGTGCGTCATCAACACCGGACGTCCTCCAGCTCTAGTGATGCCTTCAGGGTAAATAGTGAAATTAAACTTTCTAATTGTGACTCCATATCGGACATGCCTACATTTCATTTATGCCAGACATATGTCGAAATGTTAGTATAATCTAACAAGTAGTAAACAAAATGTTTATTTGTTGTTTTGTAAAAATGTAATTATATATATATGTATATTTTAATTGTAAGTGAACAGTCAGGAATATCTCTGTGTAAAGTGATCACCTCTCAGTATATCATAATAATTATACATCAAACCAACAACACACAAATAATTATGTCACAAACGATTACATTATGGAATATGATTGCATGAACTGTGTAAAACGGCGCTTATTTTAATTAAGTCAGATGTTTGCCGAGTTTAGCAAGTGTATATGAACGCACCACCCGGATGTACGCCACTCACGTCCTGCGGAAGTAAACAATCCTCAGCTGACGTGGAGGAGCTGACTTTCACCAGCAGCAGGACAGACTGGATCAACTGGAACTAAATTAGCAGGTTCAGAGAGACATTTGTCGCTTCCGTCGGTGTCTTGTTTTGAGTCGTGTTTAATGGGCTCCGTCCGCGTCCTCTAAACTCTCCGGTTCTTTAACGGCTCTCGTCAAACTCTTCGCTCCAAAGTAAAATGGCGGCAGCGGAGGAGGCCAGCAGGCCGTTCGCCGGTCTCTCAGACGTCTCTATCTCCGAGGACATCCCGGTGGAGGGAGACATCTCTGTGCCCGTCGGCTCCTCCCGGCGGGATGACGAGTTCTCCACGCTGGACGAGCCGGTGAAGGAGACCATCCTGCGGGACCTGCGGGCGGTGGGCAACAAGTTCATTCACGTCCTGTACCCGAAGCGCAGCTCGGCTCTGCTGCGGGACTGGGACCTGTGGGGCCCGCTGCTGCTCTGCGTGACGCTGGCTCTGCTGCTGCAGGGCGGCGCGGCAGACAGCGACGACCAGGGGGGCCCGCAGTTCGCCGAGGTACCGCCTCTGTCCTGCCGTTCAAGTGTTTGGGATGGGGGGGTGAATAGAGCAGGCAGCTGTCCAGAGACCCCCAGGAGCCCCAGATTCACTCAGTGTTTGTTAGTTTTAATTAGATTTGTTTGGTAATTCAGTCATTTTCAATTATTTTTCCACTGAAAACAGACTCATTAATCAATGATCTACATTGCTGCATGTTAATGTTTTACAGTCTGTTAGTTCTGCTTTGTCTTACATCAGCTTGTATCTGTCAAACTAATCTGAAGACTTCATTTAAATTCTTCCTTGTTTTTTTGTTCAGGTCTTCGTCATCGTCTGGTTCGGCTCCATCATCATCACCCTCAACTCCAAGCTGCTGGGCGGCACCATCTCCTTCTTCCAGAGCCTGTGCGTGTTGGGGTACTGCATCATGCCTCTGACGGTGGCCATGGCCGTGTGCCGCATCGTCCTGGTCGGCGGCTCGGGGACGGTCAGCTTCGCCGTGCGGCTGGTGGTGGTGACGGCGTCCTTCGGCTGGTCGACCTTCGCCTCCACGGCCTTCCTCGCCGACAGCCAGCCGCCCAACCGCAAGGCGCTGGTGGTGTACCCGGTGTTCCTCTTCTACTTCGTGATCGGGTGGATGATCCTGACGTTCTCGCCGTCGCAGTAGAAGAGGAGCAAAGATGAGGGAGGTTCTTGTGGAGCGAATGAACTCAAACACCGGCGTCTGCCTTTGAACGAAGACGAACGACTACTGAAGTGACTGTGAGTGTTTCTGGGCCTCTAAAACACAATTTAGACTCGAGAAACACCAAAAAAATTCCAAACAAACTGTTCCGGGTGAAGCGACGGCTCGTACTCAGACTCAGAGGTCCGGCCGACGGCGCGCTGCAGATGGAGAGTTAAGAAGCTGATGAATATGTTCATATTTTCCAGTTTGTCCCAGATATGTTTACGAGTAAAAATAAAGGCCGGGGGCTTGTATATAGAGACGCTCTATGAATGTTTGAACAGCAGTTATTGTTTTTCCTCCTGGTCTTTCTGGGTGTGTTTGAAACTTCATACTGATCCTGAGGATGAAGTCGCTGAACTGACAGGTCTCATTTTCACACTAAGCTCTTCATCAGTCGTTGAGCAGCTGTCACAGTTTGTGTTTTCAGTCGTCTCCTTTCAAGACGTTCGTTTTCGTATTTTGGGGGACATTTTTGTGTTTATTAGATGACAGGAAACCAGAGGAGACAGACACTGGGAGTTACATGTGACAGTGCTGTTCAGCCCTGCAGAATGGTTATTTCAGCAGTGAATTGGCAGCCAGTTAGCTTAGCTTAGCACAAAGACTGGAAGCAGGGGGAAACAGCTAGTCTGGTCCTGTCCAAAGACAGCAAAATCCACCTGCCAGCGTCTTTAAAGCTCATTTAATAATTCTCAATAACTGCTCGGCCATGTTACGGAGGGTTGCAGTCTTCTCGTCCGTCTCTTGGCGAGAAAGCCAATAACTGTATTTTCCAAAATAAATCTCAAACTGTTTCTTTAAGGTCTGAATCTAAAAATGTGCGCAGTCAGGTGGATGCAGAGGCTGTCGTTTGGATTAAAGTGGGCAGAAACAGACTCCTGACTTGATGTTTGCTCACCGGGCTCCAGACCTTGTGACGGTTAACCACATCTCTGATTCAAACGCGATGTGAAGACAAACTCGTTTTCCAGTTATGTCCTCTGCTGGCAGTCAGCTGTGCTGTCTGAGTTGCGTTCAGGTGCAGCTTCACTGTGTAAGAATCTGAAGTTTCTGCTGCAGAAACTGCAAACAGCCTCCAGTGAAGAGGTCCGTTCTTCCTCCGAGAGGACAGTTATGATCAGAGGACGTAGACGGCGCCACAGTTTGTTTCTTCTTCTGGAAAAATCCAAAATAAAACACAGGCGAGGTTGTTTTCTTCTTCCTGTAGATAACTGACCTGGCTGCTCGCACTGATAGCAAAGTTTCAGACGTCTGAACAGCAGCAGACACATTTTAACCGTCACTGATTCTTTACTGAGCCTCAAGTCTGGATTTCTGTGAGAACAATAAAAACAAAAGTTTGGGTTCAGAGGAAAATGAAATGTCACCTCTGTCTTTACCTTCATGTCAAACCCGTTGAATGATCACGCCTTCACTTTCTGCTCCCTGTGGGCTGAACACGGCATTCTGGGAAATGTAGGAAATCAGCCGCTGGTGTAGAAGGTTGAGAGTTCATCATGAAATGTCACCTGGAGCGACGTGAACGCCGCAGACTGAAGACAGCTGTGAGGTCTCAGTGTGAAGTTTCAGGCTGATCAGGTCATGAATGAGTCTCTGACTGCTTCCTCTTTCACTCCTAACCTGTCTGATGACCTTTGACCCCCGCTCGGTCCTCGATGCTTCCCAAATCTCTGGGGCTTCTTTTGTTGATTTAATTTAAATGTATTCATTAACATCAGATGGAGAAGATTAAAATATATTTGATCAGCTGTGAAGGTTTTGTACTTTCAGTCCTCCAACATAAACACGTTAACTGTCGTCTGACCCATGAAATGTTTGCTCACCTGACAATTATTTAAAGTTATTTATCGTCAGCACATGAAAAACAGGCCACACTAAGACCACGAGGTTTCAAATCTTCCACAGTATACACACTGAAATTTCCACTGTGTTCAACGGCAGCGGTGCATCAGGGACCAGACGCACCGTCAATGGTCCAGTTTTAGGTGCAGAGCTTGAATGCAACATGGAGAGAGCGAAATGAGACGAACAGAAGGCGACACTTTAGCTCTTCAGCACACTTCAGACCCCAAAGTCACATGACCCAATGACTTCATTCATTCAGCTGGTAGCGAGAAGGTCACTTCCTGACTCTGTTACCACAGCAACCGAGGTCCCATAGATAAAGTCTGTGTGCATAGACGGGACCATTCAAGGAGAACTGGCAACATGTCAACAGTTTTGGATAAGAACTAGACTGAATGACCTCAGTTATTAAAACAAAAGTCAAGACGTACGTAGACGTGAGCTCACGTTTAGATTGAGGCGTCCAACAGCATCTTCACACGTACCAATGACAGATAGAGAACGGCCGTATCTGAGGAGGGAACGAGGAACTGAGGAGGCGCTACCACGACTCTCCTGCTGCTCATCAGCTTCTCCTCGATGCATCGAGCCTGCACTGAAAACTTCTGCTGAAGACTCACAAGAACGTCCATTGCAGATTGAGGGAATTTTCTATCACAGGCTTAATGAGTGAGGCGCCCAAAGGTCTCAAGGTTGGACAACACAGAGACAGACGGAGACACATTAACATAATATTTAGAGGCCATTCTAGCAGACAGCAGATAGGAAGTCTCTCCCCCTGTTCTTACTGCCGAGGTAGCCAAGGTCTTATAGATAAACTGTAGAGACAGAGACCAGACCACTTCTAGGAGGACTGCTCGAGGTCACATTTTAAAGGAATTAGGTCAAAGTGTCCTCAGTTGGGTGGGGTGTCAGGGCATACGTAGGTATGGGAGGAGCTATTGTTTGGTGTTGACTATCCAATAGAGTACCACAAATGTAGAAGGTGGGTATAGAATATCCATAACAGGCAATAGTTCAAGGAGTAGAAAGGTAGAAAAACGTGACATTGGAGTATTAATACACCCCATTAGAAGGACATCTTCAGAATTTGTTGTGGCTCTACCTTGGTTCACTTTGGACATTGTGTTGCTCACCAGCTTCTCCTTGCTGCATCAAGCCTGCGATAAATGCTTCTGCACAAGACACGTGAAGTCTCCTGGTGAGCTCCTTCCTTCAGCGTCCACCACAGCAGTTTGTCGTCTGCAGAATCTCAACAGAACACGACTGGTAAGCGCAAGTTAACGCTTTGCTTTGCTTTGCTTTGCTTTGCTTTGCTTTGCTTTGCTTTGCTTTGCTTTGCTTTGCTTTGCCGTGTCCACGTTTCACGGCAGATCATAAAGAATTCAACTCAATTCAGTGTGTTAAATGTTGATTTGGAGAAAGTTTTCATCGTTAAAAGTTTCTGAACTGCTACCACTGATAAATCACTCCACACCAGAGATTTAGATGCTTTGAAGCATTTATTGAACTCTTGCTGCTTGTTGTTTGAATGTCTGGACTGAATGTGAATGTTGTAAAAATGGGCAGTAAACAGTCCACAGCTGGAGTTAGACGCAAATCTTTGAAAAATCCAGCAAAAGTTGACCCTTCAGAAAAAAATACAGAAGCTAAAAGTGATCTGAGAGAAGAGTCCGACGCTGACAGACAGACACTGAACACACCACAGGCTGACAAACGCATGCACGAGGCGATGTTTCCTCCCAGAATGCCTGCTGGAGTGGTGGGGAGGCAGAGAGGATGGTGTTATGTAAAGCCTTTTACTGCGCTCATGTGTGACTGGACGAACGGCGAATGGCCTCACGGAGGCTCTTTTGATGAATGTAAGCTGCGGCTGGCCAAAACAATGACAGATGTTTGCAAAGGAAATCCAAGCTGGGATTTCAAATACATGAGAGACTGTGTGAGAGTGTGGCAGGAGACTGGCTGGCAGAGGCAGGGACAGAGTGGTGCAGATGGTGTGATAACCGAGGAGCTACGACAAACTACAGATCAACGTGCCGCCTGTCTCGCTGCTCGTCACCTTCCTTTGGTGGAGATGACTTTGCAAACTAGAGCTGCAGACACGACCAAAATTAAAGAATGTCACCAAAACGATGCTGCTGCCATCGTGACATCGATGATGTATGATTGGGCCGAGCGGCAAAGCAAACCCACCTCAGACAGTCTGTTAAAGGCACTGAGTGATGCTCACCTGCCGGTGCCGATGCGGTCAGTGAGAAAGGAAGTAAGCAACAGAACAATGGACAGAAGTACTAAACTGTCAGGTGAGTCAGGTGGAGAGACGAGACACACAGATGGTGACTTTCTTTTGCATGCTGCAGCTGCTCGAGTCCTCGGGTGGCAAGTTGAGGAAAGACGGCGGGCTGAGAGACCATTAGCCGCCCAGATGAATAGAGCCAATCAAGAGCGGGGAGACACTGAGGGACAGAGCTCTGCACAGGCCGAGAGTACAGAAGAAACTGACTCAGATTCAGAATTAGACACTCCCGAAGAGCAGTCAGATGAGACGGACACACAAACACAGGGAGTGACATCATCCCATGCAGTTACTGAGCACACACACACACACAGCCACCAATAAAAGCTCCTCAGATCAGGGTGAGAGTGTGTCAGCCGTGGACGCCGTCTGAGATGATGGACCTGCTGCACAAAGCACCAAACCCAGTGAGCAGCCCAGATGAATATCTCTCATGGCTCACACTTGTATGCACTGTTTACAGCTGCCTAGTACCTGACGTGAAGCAGTTAGTCGCTCTTACCTACGGCGCTCAGTGGACTCTGTGCAAAGACTCATTCGTTTTCCCTGATTCAGGAGGCGATGGCCGGTGGCCTGCAGCCAAAACACTGCAGAACTGGTTAGCTGAGGATGCTAAAACTGCCGTTGCTGCATGTGCACAATCTCACAGTGATTTTTCGCAGGTTGTCCACTGTGTGCAGGGGAGTCGGGAGCCTTTACCAGAATTCCTGCAGAGATTTGTCTCAACATGGGACACTGCTGGAAGAAAGAAAACGTGACAGTAACGACCTCTTCGCTATTCAAACTCTTCTGCTAAACTTGAAGCCACACATTGCATCATGCTACAAAATGGCAGTTCCTGATTGGCAGTCTAAAAACTGGAAAGACACAATGAACAAGCTGTTGGGTTTGTGGCGCCGCTGTTCGAGCCAAACTGAGGCCTCAGCATGTAAACGCTGATGATAAGCCTCAGGACGGGCGTGGACGGCCTTCCTACAAACATGACAGAAAACAGAAGAAAGGAAAATGCCTCAAATGTGGCAAACTGGGTCACTGGGCTCATGAGTGTAGAGCCCCACAGCGTTTCAAAGCTTTGGGTTACATGAACAATCCCAACATGAAGCGTGGCTACAACACGACCAATAATCCCTCACATGGGCCGACTACGCCAGCTGAGCTTAGCAGTACTACAGTTGATATTTTGGTTGACAGTGGAGCAACTACTCTGACAGTGAAGGCTAACGAGCGAGTGTGTACAGCAGCTTCTGAAGCTGTTCCTGCTGTGGGTGGTGCTGGTATTCCTACTGCAGAGCCAGTGTCCACAAAGGCTGATGGAGCAGCTGCAGGTTCAGAGATCCAGCCTTCCTTTCTGATCTCTGAGAGGAGCCCTGTCAATCTAACGGGCCGAGATCTGTTATGCAAACCGCATGTGGTCATTCGCTGTGCTCCAGACAGCTTGTGGTTAACTGTTCGTGACGACAGAGCCGCAGAGGCCGTTCAGTTTTTTTAGTCCGCTGCTGACTGTTTGCACTGCTGGACGCTAACAGGCTTTGATTTGGTATCTATGTTTATTGTGTCAAACATTCAGCAGATTGCTGAAACGTCACCTTCATGTGCGTCATTGATGTCTGCAATGAGGCCTGTCCTGCAATGCCAGTGCACAGCAGCATTTAACCCCCCAGATGATTACAAGCAACTGGCTGATGCACTCATGAACACACAAGATTGGCTTCAGTGTGAGAAAGCGTTGTTCGTGGGTCCTCAGGCGTGTGCTTTGTCAGTTCAGCTATCTGCTGCACAGAGCAGGTTGTACAAAGTCAGTAACTCAGCTCCTCGGGTTTCTGTTGCTGTGCCACCTGGTTTTGAACCAAAGCGTGTTGGAGAAATGATGGCGCGATGTCAACAGAGGAGAGAAGCTGTAGCAGGCTCTCTGTCGCACACAGCTGGTAACAAGTCTTGGCGACGACGTCTACGTGCTTCACTTAACTGAACAACTGACGCTGCCACGAAGTACATTTGTGTTGCAGCAGCCACCTCTTTCTGTGCATTATGGAGCTCCTCCTGTCCTTGCTGAAGTTCCAGCCATTTTGTGGGCTAAAACATAAGAATCATGTGGGGCTTGTAAGGTCTGCTCTGCCTCATAGAGTGACACTTAAAGCTAATGCTACACTGCCTGCAATCAGACAACACCCCTAAGATCAGAAAGTGATATCTGGAATTGAAGGAGTGATTCAATCCCTTTTACATCAAAGTGTGTTAGTTGAAACCACCAGCCGGTGCAACACTCCTATTTTTCCTATTCCAAAGCCAGGCCATCCGGATAAGTGGCGCTTTGTTCAGGATCTGCAAGCCGTCAACAACATCGTACTACCCACAGCTCCAGCTGTCCCTGACACGAGCTCGATTTTAGCTTCGTTACCCTCTGATTCCAAATAATACACAGTCGTGGATTTGAGTTCAGCTCTCTTCTCCATTCCATTAAAGACCAGTCTGTATTTGTTTGCTTTTACCTTTAAAGGTAAAAAATACACATGGCAGCGATTGATGCAGGGTTATGTCGAGAGTCCGACGGTGTACGCTGCAGCAGTAAAACGTGATCTAGAAGATTTGCAGTTGCCAGGAGGGAGCGCCCTCTCACACTGCTCTGATGACCTGCTGGTGGCTTCTCCATCGCCTGCCGCTCTGACTCTCTTCTGCTCCTGAAAAGACCGGCCGAATGTGGTCACAGAGCTTCAAAACATTCTGAAGGATGATCTGCGTCTACTGTCACCACAGAGGGTGAAAGTCTTGAGCAACATGCCTCCACCTAAGACTAAGAAAGAGATGCTTTCATTTCTGGCGAATCGCTGCAGACACTGGATTCATGACTGCGCTGCCATGGACTCTGTTTTGAGAGCAGCCACTGTGCCGTCTGCCCTTCCCTCTGTGCAGTGGACAGAGAACATGTACAAGACCTTTCAAGATCTGAAGCAAGCACTTTCCACGGCTCCAGCCTTAGGCCTGTCAGACTATCATCAGCCGTTTCATCTGCATGTCCGTGAGAAGAATGGCTTCGCTTCGGGCATCCTGGTGCAGAAACATGGGTCACACTCCCGGCCTGTTGCGTACTACTCGTCAGGACTCTCGGCAGTAACCTGCGGTCTGCCTGGCTGCCTTCGATCTGTGGCCGCTGTTGCCACCATGATTGATAAATCTGCTCCTGTTGTACTAGCTCGTGACTGTGTGGTTCATGTTCCTCATGCGGTGTTGCACATCTTAAACAGCTCCACTTCTCAGCGCCTGACAGCAGCGCGTCGCTCAGGCTGAGGCAGTCATTCTTTCCAGTCCTCACATTTCTTTAACATGTTCACCTCCCTTGAACCCGGCTACTCTTCTTCCATTGAACGCTGAAGGTACTGAGCATTGCTGAAATAGAAACTAGCACGTCACCAAGGCCAGACCTACTGCAGACACCAATACCAAACTCTGAGATGATTCTTCACACTGATGGTTCAGTCTGTAGATCAGCTGACGACAAACTTCTCGCTGGCTTTGCAGTAGTGAATGACTGGGAAGTGTTGGAAGCCCGAGCGTTACCTAACGGCTCTTCAGCTCAAGCTGCAGAACTGTACGCTCTTACAAGAGCTTGCATTCTTACCAAAGACAAAGTTGCTTCCATTTACACTGATTCCAGATATGCTTTTGGTGTCGCTCATGACTTGGTCGGTTGTGGAAGATGAGAGGATTCCTCACTTCCTCTGGAAAGCCAATGCAAAATCACACTCTGGTTGCGAACTTGTTAGAGGCCATTTTGCTCCCATTTCAACTTGCTCTTGTCAAAAGTGTTGCTCACACTTCAGGGTCTGGTCCTGTAACATGTGGAAATGTGCTAGCTAACGCTGCAGCCAAACAAGCTGCCGTTTCCTCCTCCACCGTTCAAGAACTTCATTCTTCGCAACAAGCGAACTCGATTTGTACGTGTCCCTTTTATGATGTTGCGGAAATGCAAAATTGCGCTGATGCTAGGGAGGTAAACATTTGGATGCACAGCGGTTGTACCCGTGTTTCAGAGTCTGGCTTGTGGCGCCATCCCGATGGTCGGCCCGTTTGCTCCCGGTCTCTCCTCCACATGTGTAGGCAAAGGAGACACAAATGACTTCAGTCAATCACACTGGTTTGCACCAGGCATCACACGAGTATCACACACACTAGTGAACAGATGCATGACATGCCAGCAAAGCAGGAGTAAAGACAGCCAGTGAAGCCTGACCATTTGGAACCACCATAGGGTCCTTCTGTAAACATGCAAAAAATACATTCACACATTTGAGTCATCAAGGCTACAAGAATTTATTGGTAATTGTTCTCCAAGTGGCCAGAAGCCTCTGCTACCCAGAGAGAAGAAACTCCAAACTAAAAACTGATGTGAAATGAATGCTGAAAGAGATCGTTCCCAGATTTGAGGTGCTGCAAGGATTAAACAGTGACAGAGGGACATTTTTTGTGGTAAAAATAACACAGGACCTTGCAAAAATGTGAGGATTTCAGTGCCAGTTGTTTGTTCTTTGTCATCATTATCAAGATCAGTTGCCTTTGGAACTTAGAGAACAATGACCTCGATCAATGAAAATCTTCACAAAAATTTGACTGAGTATGTTCAAAGACTAACGGGCATTTTGGGAAAGTTTCATTTGCAGGTACCAAGCAGACTCCTACGACCACCAGAGGAGGAAATTCCTACATTTCATATTGGTGATTTTGCACTAATCAGATCTCTGGAGAATGTGTCTCTCCCAGGTGGAAAGGACCGTTCCAGCCCTTAGAGTCGAGGGCAGAGCAGAATGGATCCATGCTTCCAGGTTCAGGCCTGCACGGCCTCCAGCTGCCCACAAAGAGGTGCAAAACCACGGCGAGCAAAAGGATGGCGCTTCTTCCTCCTGCTGAGTTTGCTCGGTGAAGGGACCGGACATGGTAATCCCACTGATCCAGATGCTGAGCACACGTGTTCTCAAACAATGACACTATCACTGATTTTATTGGTAGTAGTTTTACAAAATCAAATGGTCCCTGTTAGCATCTCAGGGAGGCACATGTAGTGGAAGAAGTCGTGGATCTGCTTCATGACGCAGCTACAGGTATGAAGGAGCGACACATGAATCAAAGATTAAATTGGAGAGATCTGTCAGCTGCATTTGGTTCGTAGGGTTCTGGCTTAATGAAGTATTTGCTGACTCTTGCAGATCTGTGTTCCTGCTGCTTTTCCTGTTTGCTAACTGGTTGTATGTAGATGATTGGCAGCGCTAACAACATTACAATTCAAGCCCGACAACAGGTGGAAGATTAAAGGATTGAATATGAGAATTTCACAGTCTGAGAAACTTTGATGAAAGCTACAATTTTAACTTTTTAATATTTTGTTTCATTAATTTAGTGTAATCACTTCTATTCTCACCTGTTTTTGAGTCAATGTGAATATTTTATTCTCTCTATTTGATGATTATACACATATATTTGAGTCCTATAAGAAGATCACGTCAGTAGAAAAGTGTTTAATATTTGACTTTTGTGTTTTTTAACTTTATAATTATGTGTGCCAATATATTCTTAGAACTTTGATTCTCTTGTATGTTTTGTGCTTCAGTAAGAAGAATGATAATTCTTTCTGTAAATTGATCTTTGTCACAGAGAAAAATGATTTTCTAATCTTGATTGATTAACCTTTGACCTCAGAGGGACGGATCGCCCAGAGTCACCTCTCCTGGCGGTTTGAAAACCCACCGATCAGCTCCAACACAAAGATCCAAGAAGACACCAAATACATTGATTATGAAGAACTGTTTTGATTTATTCTGATCGATCAGACATGATATAGTTTAGTTTTGATTACTTCTTTATCTCAGCTCATTTATTTTTGATTTTTGGTTCAGAATACAGTCATTTAAATTTAGCCCAACAGAATAAGATAATTAGTTTTGTTTCATTTAATTTCATTTTGTTTTCTGTTTTCCTTTAATCTCAGTATGATAAACTCATCTTGTATCACTGCTGTATTTCCTTGTGGTGAAATGAATTAATAAGCAGAAGTCTTAATTGGTGGTCGCAGCGTCTTTTACTCCATATCGGGCCGGAGATGTTTGTCCTGCGGCTGCCCCTTCGGTTCGTTTTCACGTTGTTTGTGGAATCACATCACGTGTTTGTGGGCTGAAGGGGGTTCAAATTTGATGGCTTGGTGCATTTTTCTGTCCTATTTTTCCCTTGTTAACATTGACAATTGTTGTGATTTACTGCTCTGAACGTACGTCTCACAGTTTAGCTGCTTAGATGGTTGGTTAGTGTCGATCTCTGAAGGAATTTTCCTTTTAATCTCTCCTTTCTGCTTCATCTGTGAGCACACTAAGACCTCACAGTTACCCAGAGGCCTCAGACATTCACACATAACCCAGTGTTTTAGGAACCACTGCGGCAGGCGGAGGCTAGAACGTCACTGTCTGGCTCCGTTACCATAGATAAAGTGTGCGTACATAGACAGGACCACTGATTGGCCAGATCTTAACAGTCTTAGATAAAGACGAGTGTGACTGTGACCTCAGTTGTTAAAAGTCCAGACGTACGTAGACGTGAGCTCATGTTTAGATTTAGGCGTCCAATATAATCTTCATGTATACCAATGAGATGCAGTACGAGGACCTGTCGTGTTATTACGATGATTGTTGTGCTGCTCATCAGCTTCTCCTCGATGCATCAAGCCTGCAATAAAAAACTTCTGCTTAAGACGCCTGAAGTCTCCTGCTGAACTCCTTCCTCCCATCACAAACTGCACATTAAAACTGCTTTCTTTTACAAGAGCGAGTACACGTCACAGACGCATTTAAAGATCCTCTCTCACACACACACACACACACACACACACACACACACACACACACACACACACACACACACACACACACACACACACACACACACACACACACACACACAGCCAACCTGTTTGTCTGCATTCTGTGTTATAGACATCGACAGTCAACTGGCTGCAGACATTGGCAACACCTGAAATAAATGAATATGGAGAGAAAGAAAATCCATTGGCTGAGTGGCTGCTGTCATTTAGAGCCATCAGACTGGTGGATGATCACATCACAGGAAAAAACCCAGCATTCAAAATGTTACTGAGGCTTGCAGATCAGAATATCTGCACAGGCAGGCATGTCCAAACTATTCCACAAAGGGCTGTGTGGCTGCAGGTTTTTCCTCCAACCAATCAAGAGCATGCAGTCTGACCAATCAGCTGTCTGAAGACTGAGATCAGCAGATGAAATGAGTCAAGTCTGGTGTGCTGCTGCTTGGTTGGAAAGGAAACCTTCAGCCGCTCGGCCCTTTGTGGAATAGTTTGGACATGCCTGCTTTAGGTTCACGCTGCAAACGGATTTCTGTGATGCGGTATTAATCCAGTAGGTGGCCGTAATGTAGTTTATATGCACGTCAATCTATTTAAATCTCAACAGAAGAAGAAGACGACGACCTGTGGAGGACAGCGCTATTTTGCTCCGTTATGATGACGTCATCAAAGCGCGACGGCCTCAACGCGGTGTAAATATGAGCGAGCAGTGGCCGTACTTACTGTGTAATAACGCTAAATAAACGCTGCAGGATGCGTTTACATTTTAATAACCACACGGTGGGAGATGCGGCAGCTTCAGTCTTAATGCCAAGTTTTATTTCACCCGCTTTCTGCTCCCCTGAAGCGGTCTGAGCTTTAGCTTTGAGCCGCGAACGGTTCGTTTACTGATGGAGGAACTGCAGCGGCTTCCTCCTGAAGTTTGGGTCTACGTGTTCAGCTACTTGACCACGGAGGAGAGACACACGGTCCGCACCTGCTGCAGGTACCTGAAGAAGCTCATCGACCACCCGTCCCTGTGGAGGGCCGACACGGTGGTGCTTTCGGACCTCCGCCGCTACACGTACGGCTTCTGGGACACGCTGCGCCACCGCAAGCTCACCCGGGTGGCGGTGCGACACCTGCGGCGCAAAGAGTGGCGGCGGCTCGTCACGTTCCTGCCGTCCCTCACCGCCATCGTGTTCGTGGACGGAGGGCGGCTGTACAAGGAGAAGTACCTGGACAACCTGTCGCGCTTCCCCGACTTAAAGGACTTGGGGGTGCGGAACGCCACCTGGGACGAGCCGATGCTGGGGCGGAGCCTGAGCGAGCAGCTGCAGGAGCGGCTGACGCACCTGAGCGTGTGTAACGTCCGGCTGACCTGCACGGTGGAGTTCATCAACACCGTGTCGCACCTGGCCAACCTGCGGTACCTGCTCTTCCACCAGCAGGGGGAGGGCTACGGGCTGGACACGGTGAGGCCGGTGCCCCGCGGCGTCTTCCACAACCTGCTGCTCAGTCTGAAGAAGCTGAAGCACCTGTCCTGGGGGATGAGGGGGGAGCCTCCAGAGCCGCTGCCCGATGACTACCTCAGCCCCCCGGACCCGGAGCAGCCAGGTCAGCCAGTCACCTGCACCGGGCCGCCTGCCTGTCTGCCTGTCTGTCTGCCTGTCTGTCTGTCTGTCTGTCTGTCTGCCTGCCTGTCTGTCTGTCTGTCTGCCTGTCTGCCTGCCTGTCTGTCTGTCTGTCTGTCTGCCTGCCTGCCTGCCTGTCTGTCTGTCTGTCTGCCTGTCTGCCTGCCTGTCTGCCTGTCTGTCTGCCTGCCTGTCTGTCTGCCTGTCTGTCTGCCTGCCTGTCTGTCTGCCTGTCTGTCTGCCTGCCTGTCTGTCTGTCTGTCTGTCTGTCTGTCTGTCTGCCTGTCTGTCTGTCTGTCTGTCTGTCTGTCTGTCTGCCTGCCTGTCTGCCTGTCTGCCTGCCTGCCTGTCTGCCTGTCTGCCTGCCTGCCTGTCTGTCTGTCTGCCTGCCTGTCTGTCTGTCTGTCTGTCTGCCTGTCTGCCTGCCTGCCTGTCTGTCTGCCTGCCTGCCTGTCTGCCTGTTTGTCTGTCTGTCTGCCTGTCTGTCTGCCTGTCTGTCTGTCTGTCTGCCTGTCTGTCTGTCTGCCTGCCTGTCTGTCTGCCTGTCTGTCTGTCTGTCTGCCTGCCTGTCTGTCTGTCTGCCTGTCTGCCTGCCTGTCTGTCTGTCTGTCTGTCTGTCTGTCTGTCTGTCTGTCTGTCTGTCTGTCTGTCTGTCTGTCTGTCTGCCTGCCTGTCATTACACTTTTCAACTGAATTTCCAAACAAATCTAAATCATCATGTGAATTGTTTTTGTTGCGTTGCAGAAGTTAAACTGTATAAACTGTTAATAACGTGTTGCTGTGTTAATGTTTTATACTTAATTTACTAACTTTTATCACCTTTAAGCCTTTAGTAAGCAGCTGTTGGTTTACAGATTATGAGTAATACAAAGTCAAAGTGTTGACATTCACAACTTCACACTTCGTTATCATTTTTTTTCACAATCTGTCCACTTAAACGTTTTAATAACTGATCTATAATGCATTCAGGAAAGCTTGTCTAACCTTTCATGGAGCCAACAGTTTGTTCACAGAGGATGTCTCAGCCACAAAGAAGACTTCGTTCCCCTCACCCTCCCTAAACTGATTCATCTGTAAAATATCAGAAAAAGTAAAAATGCCCACCTTAAATTTGTCCTCCTCCGTCCTGTAGGAGCGTCCCGGTATGGCGGCCCGGTGCTGACCAGTCTGGAGCTGGTGGATTACCCAGAAACCATCCTGCCAGAGAACGCCCTGAGGAGTCTGACCTCGCTCAGGTCTCTGACTGTCCGCTACAGGTACATCAGAGACGGCATCGAGTGCCGCCTCCCGTCCTGGCTGAGTCCTCTCCAACAGCTGGAGACGCTCAGCATCATCGGTGAGTCGTTGTGTGACAGCGGTCTGTTCTGTGCGCTGAAAAAAGAGACGGTGAGACATTTTTTTGTCCTCTCAGGTGGTAATTCTCTGGCTACGTACACGACCACCATCCCATCCAGTGTGACCAGGCTGACGCTGCGAGTCGCCATCACGCTGAAGGACATGGACTCCATCGCGCCTAAAGTCCCGGCACTCGAGCACCTCGACATCGAGCAGAACCGCTCCAGCGGCAGCCTCTGCAGGCGCATCCCCATGTTGTTCCCTCAGCTCAGGACACTGAGGATACGGTGAGTTATTTCAGGTTTATTGGAAGGAGTCACACCAACAAGCGGCGTCTTACTTCTACCCACAATCCTCTGCATTTTGCACTTAATGTTCCTTTCATGCAGTTAAAGTCTCGCTCTCTCGTCTCTCAGGTTTTTCCGCAGAGAACCAGAGAAAGACCTGCTGAGCCTTCACCGGCTGCGACACCTGGTGCAGCTGGAGCTGCTGGTGGAGCGCTCCTTCATCCTGAGGGATTACCTGAACGGCCACCCCTGGCCCAGCCCCTGCGTGCAGGAGCTGATCAACCAGCTCCGAGAGCTGTCCGAGAACAGGATCGCCGTCATCACGACGATGCGCCAGAGAAACCCGCTGCGAGAGTGTGACTGTGTGTGGGAGGGGGACTGAGGCGAGGAAGAGGAGAAGACTGCGAAGGTAGATGTCAGCCTGATGAGAGAAGACGACAGGGTGGCCACCGGAGTCGGGAACAGAGAGAGTAATGGCGCATTTCCATTCCACAGTTCCAGCTCTACTCGACTCGGTTCTACTCTGCTCTACTTGGTTTGGTTGAGTTTCCGTCACAATTGAGTACTTCATAGTACCTCCTCAACGTGGGCGGGGTCGTCATACCACGGCTGCGCCAAACTGCCATGACGTCAATTTGTACGCGACGCAAACAGAGCCGAGAAACAATGGAGGACATCGAGGCGATGTCGTATTTGCTGCTCGGTTTGTGGCTTTTTGTCGACGGACCACGGTGATATTTTACGAGCAGCCATTTCCCTCGAGTGAGAGTAAAGAATAAAGTCAGCGGTTGCTGTTGCCCGGCGTTACAATGGAGGGGGGGGATTGTTTTTCCGGTGTTGGACGTCGCAGACCAGTGACGACACTCTCCGGCCAATCAGTGGCCGACAGGCTGTTGACGTCACACATATAGTATCGCTTCGACTCGCTTGGAACCTCGCCAGAGCAGGTACTAAAAATAGTATCGGGTACCAGGTACCATCCCTAATGGAAACACAAAACAACCGGGTAGAGTCGAGTCGAGTCGAGCCGCGCTAGTGGAAATGCGGCATAAAAGACATCAAAAAGCTGGTATTAAGACCGAAAACGAGGCCGCTGAGGGTCTAAAACTGGGTGCAAATGAGCTGTGAGCAGCTCAGCAAAACGACTTTTATCAAGGAGATTCAGTGACTGACGACTCGGCACTGGCCGCTAACTCGCACCGTAGTTTCTCAGCTGAAGCTGCTGATCAGGCAATGGTCACGTCTCAGAGGCTCCAGCCCCCCCGCAACCCTGAAAGGGATAGGCGGTATAGAAAATGGATGGATGGACTTATGTAAAACTAATTTGTTTTGTTTGTTCAGCAAAGATAAATTCTGTCGATTAATTGAAAGTTGTGCATTTTGTGTTTGCTGAACTTTTAATGATCAGCTGAATATTAAACATTGACGATGATGTAAATCCTTTGTGCAGCCTATTTTTTTAAACTACAAGTGAATGATTTCGGCCCCAAACATAATGTTCAATTCTAAATGTACATGTAAAGAAGATTAAAATAAAGGTACCTCCTCCACCTCCTCCTCCTCCTCCTCCTCCTCCTGTGGGGTTTGAACTCTGATGTTTCAGGAAGTGACGGGATGAAGGCTGCAGGCTGAAACATCGACATCACAGCAGCTGAAGCTTCTGCACCGACCGCCTCGTTCACAAAACAAGGAAGAGCTCCACATCTCGAGGCGGACGAGGGCCGACATTTCTCCTGGTTTATCGGCTTCCTGACAAGTTTAAAAAAAGAGAAAGAAGCCGAAGCATCATCTAAAGCTGAAATAAATAACCATCAAACAGCTGACAGTTGACAAATGTTTTCATGTTTTCCCTCTTAGTCATTACATTCAACTCAAAGATCAGAGTCACACAAACACAAAGAACACTAGAAGACTTCTGGGTGTTTCCTCGTGTGAAAGCTGTTTCAGCTGCCCGCAAAGCTCCACCTTATCCAGAGAGTCAAAGACGGCATCTGTGAAGGAGGAGGTGAAAGACAAAGAGGTTTAAGTCTTCAGCTCATTTCAAACAAACCAGTCAGTCAATGCACAAACTTTACACCAAAAAGCTGAAAAGATTATTAACAGTAATTAACATGTTTTTGTTTGTTTGTTTTTTCATATTGAGTTAGAAGGCTTTGTCTTTGTTGCAGCTAATAAGCAAAGTGAAATCTTTGCTTAATTCATTTCATATTGAAACTCATTAAGTATTGGATGTCAGTGTTCACAGCTTAAACAAATAATCAATGAGTTTATTTAATATTAAATAAGAATGAGAAACTTCTGTTTGTTGCTGCTAATAAGCAAATAATTCAACATTTACAGACTTTTCTCCATTTTTAACTGAAAACATCACTGAGCATTAATAACGTGGATGTTAAAGTTCATCACTACTGTTGGTCATTTAGAAACAAACGTTTAATCCATTAATTGAAGACATAAACAGCAACTTTGACTAACAAGGAAAATTATTTTCAATACTATAAAGTCTGTTTTTCTGTTAAAAGACAAACGTATAAAAACTTTCATCATTAAAACAAAAATCAGTGTCGTTTTCATCCTACACGTTACGTCACGTCCGGTGGACACAAACCCTCGTTACACCGCCGTCAGCTTTGGACAGAAAAGTCATTTTCCATCTGAACTGTTCGCTTGAACGACTTCGCTTCTCTTATTTCATCTAAATGTCCACACACACTCTGCAAGCGGATAAAGTTCAGCTCAAACGTTTGCCTAAATATGGCGTTTGGTGTTGTGCACATTTAAGCTAAAAGCTGCAACCGTGTACGTTCCGGTATCTGGATTTTCAAAATAAAAAGACCGAAACTAACGCGTAAACGTTTCTTTGCGGAAATGTGTGGATCGTTTGTCAGTTTTCCATCAACCCTGAAAATATAGAATATTTACAGTATTTTCACATTTTCAATATCTGAGCCGTAGGTGGGTACATTATTAGAGGTTATACAGAAATATTACCAGTACAATCATGTACTTTTACATTATTGTGTTTACAACGAGTAAGCCTATAAGTTATGCATCTTATCATACGAATTTAAGTTCAACCAAGAAGGCCTTATCGAACAACATCCTCCGACTACTCACATATCACACGGACAGATCAGCACTCCCCTGCATTTTTTAAAGGTTTCCTCCTCCAACACACCTGATTCAAATGGCTCGTTATCAGGCCACTGCAGAGCTTGATGACGAGCTGATCATTTGAACCAGGTGTGTTGGAGCATCAAAACATGCAGGGCAGTGGGGCCCGAGGACCGGAATTGAGAAACACTGGATCAGCATGACAGTGGATAAAGTTATTTTTACGTATGTACGTCATAATTTATGTGCTTTTATTTTGACGATAAATTGCTTAACTGGAAGTAATTTAGCTGCCACTTCCGTGAGGAACAGATCAAACACATGTGATCGCCCCCTGCTGGCCCAGAGGAGAACAAAACAATAAAAGGCTTCATTTTTCTTCACTAAATTCGGTTAAATTTCTATTCTATTTTAATGTTTGAACTTGATATCAAAAGGTCGAAAAAAAGTCAAATATTTTTAGGCTTAAATTTTATTTTGCAAACTTGTGAAATTGATGAAAAGCCTCCAGGATCGTGACAATGGGCTGTAAACTATGACCAAAAGCATGTGGACACCCACACAAACAGAACCATCATTAACGTGCTGCTCCTACAGCCCCCGCTCTTCTGGTTTCAGTCTGCACTGGTGCTGGTGATCAGGTCCGGCTCAGTCAGTGTTCCAGTTCATCCCAGAGGTGCTGGATGGGACTGAGGTCAGTCAAATTCTTCCACGACAAACGTGGAAACTCATTTCTTTAAAATATGACTGCATGCTGGAGCTTTAAGATTTCACTTCATTGCCAGCAGGAAAACTGAACCATTATATCATTATTCACCTGCACTAAACATTTTGTGGCCCTGTCATCACATTTTTCAGACTCCTCATCCTCAGTTTTTATGCTCTTCTACAGGGTTTTGTATTGTACTTAATCACATCTGTGGAGGAAGACACCAAAGAATGACACACTCCAAATCTGCGTAATTCTGCTTTTATCACAAACATATAAATCAAATATCAACGCGTTAGTCTTAGAAATTGCCAGCGGCTGTCTGCAGTCTTCTTGGTGGACAGTCAGACAAATTGGACCTCCACAATGACACAAGCAAAGCCTCGTCTCTCGTCTTTGCCTGCAGGTCAGAACTCCATCAGATGTGTGTAGGGGCCGTTGGTGTCGAGCTTCAGCACTTGTCTGTTTCCATACGTCCCATGTTTCACCGTCACTTCAGCTGCGCTCCCGGCTGAAGCAGCGGCGGCCGTCAGCTCCTTCTCGCACAGAGAAACGAAGCTGCTGTAGAGCCGCAGCCCGTCCTCCTTGCCGGTGTTGTTGTGGTACTGCATGGCGCGGCCTTTGGACTTCCCGCCCAGCGTGGCCTGAGGGACGATCAGCAGGCTGCCGGGAAGCTCCAACACCGAAACCAGCTTCCCCGAGTCGGACTCGCACAGCCGCAGGTTCAACAGCGTGGACACTGGACGGGGGACACAATATTTACGTCTCACACTGAGGGACCGACAGCAAAGATTTAAAGGTCAAAGGTCAAAGAGGTCACTGACCCATCTTTGGCAGGATGTCGTCTGTGGCTCCTTTAAAGAAGCAGACGTAAATCACCATTCCTCTGTCGATCTGACAACACAGAAACACAGAATTCATGAACGTGTCATCACCGATGTGGACCAATAAGCACCAAGAGCATCTCCTCCAGTTCTTTGTCTCCATGGTAACATAACGTCGTCTCTGTTTTAACTCAGACAGTTTGCTTGCTCACTGTTTTTAACTGAAATTATTTTTTTTATTTCACAATGAAAATGTGTTTGTTTTTCGTCTTTTCCGTGTTTTCTGTTCTTCCCTCATTGTTCTTTAACTTTCATCACTTGATTTCATTTGTTTCATCATTACAGTGAGCAGTACTGTTGTACATTTAGCTGTCAGAAAACACAGAAACATGATCTCAGCGCTTCAGACGCGGCAGGTGGACACCATGAAACGGTCACCTGGTCTCACCTGGACGAACTGAGCCTCTGAGAGCTCCTCTGCTGGTTTCACCTGCAGTCTGGCCTGCAGACACTGCTGCAGCACCGTGCGGGCCACAGGAGCCCTGCCGGTCTCCGACATCACCCTCCGGTGTTTAGACGGATCCTCTGCTGTTTAAACTGTGTCCTCTTTACACAACAGACGCCGGGACAGACACAGCTGATGTCCAACACAAATTGACACGAATGTTCAATCAGTGAAGACAAATCGAAAGAAAACTCATGTAACACGCTTCCGTGTTAACGTCAACCCACGTTCCCAAAGGAGCTCAAGGCTGCGCACCATCTGCGCAGACTGATGTCCTTTCTTCTTTTCGTCTCCTTTATGACTTATTTAAATGGTCATTGGTGGATTCTGGATTCTTTTTTCAATCAGCTTCTGTCGAACAATTAAGATTTATAAGACAAAAAGAAACACCAATTAAAGAAATTATACACAAGATATGAGCTTATATTCTTAATTTGAATTTGGAAAAAGAGCAAGGCAATGATTGTAAGAGCAAAACAAAAGTCTTTTAAAATATTAAATAATAAAAAATAAAAGATAGTTTGATGTGTCAGTATTTCTTTTTCTGTTCGTGAAATATTTAATTCTTATTTTAACAAAATCGAGCAGGAATAAATGAAAAAAAAATCCATTTAAGTATTTCTAAGTACGACTGTCATTTACCGAATAAAACCATCAACTTAAAATCCAGATAGGGTTGGACTGAATATTTAATTAGCATTTATAATTAACCCGAAAACACAAAATAAACAGAAGGGGCTCATATTACAATAACTGTATTAATAGTTATACAGAAGCTAATCAATGTAGTTTCATCAAACAGTGAAAAAAAAAGAAAGTCAACATTACATAAAGTTAGAAAACTGCGTGTATACGGACCAACACACGCAGGCGGACTGTGCGCAGGCTTGACGCGCACCGAGCTAAGCTAAGCTAGTGAGCAGAGGAGGAGCTAAACAGCTAAACATGGCTCAGCTCACATTCAGCAGACTGTCCCATTTACTGAGAACGTCGCTATATAAACCTCCAGTGGTCCGAGCAGGGACAGAAATAAAATGCGGACCTGCGTGTTGTCTTCAGTTCACACGGTGCCAGGTAAGACGAGTGCTAACTCTCCGTTAGCACAACAGCGCAGCTAGCTAACAGCGTCATGCTAACGTTGAGCTAGACGGTCAGCAAGAACAGCCCCGGAAGTGTGTAAAATGAAGCGATAATGAGAAAACAAATAAGTTGTTGAAGTAAATATAAACGTCCAAAACACTACTGCATGCCAACATATTTCACTTATACTTGATTACATGTTATTCCTCGTATATCCAGCATCGTTTGATCGTATGTACGCATGTTCTGACTCGTAAATTTCCTGAAATGGAAAGATATTATTTTGAACCGTAACCGGAAATACCCTTTGTCGTCGTCCAACTTGACTTATGCTGCTGAACTTCTTTATTGAATCTCATTGGATTTCAGTGAGCTATTGTTTATTGTTTGAAATTTTATGTTATTGTAAGTACAAAAATAAAATAACAGCAGCAGTTAGGAGCAGTTTTAATGCCAGTAACACGGATTGTATGTGTTCAGTCTCTGTGTTTCTGACAATTCAGCCTTTATGAAGGTTTTACAACCAATGTCTGAACTGTGTGAACATGAATGTCATCCATCACCTGACAATGAACATTATGAAGTTCATCATCAGGTGATTAGACC